>NC_143250.1:52719924-53022954 GCF_984573655.1 Nuphar pumila | reverse complement strand
GAGGCTACTAACGAAGCATCGGTGGTTCGCTTACATGGAACAAAGATAGCCATCTTGGAAAATCGGTCAACCACAACTAAGATGGAATCAAAACGATGCGAGGTTCTGGAAAGACCCACAATAAAATCCATGGACACATGTTCCCAGGGCCGCTCAGGAATGTGCAACGGAGTATACAGACCACTATTCTGACGACGACCCTTGGATACCTGACACACTCGACAACTCTGAACAAACTTGACAACATCTTTGCGCATTTTGGGCCAAAAAGTAGCGTTCATCTAACAGAGCGAACGTCTTATCATGTCCAAAATGCTCAGCTAGTCCCCCTTCATGCAACTCAAAAATCAATTGGAGTCTAAAAGAGAATGCAGGCACACATAACTTATTACCTAAAAAAAGGTAGCCGTTATGAATACTAAATCGTGGGTCATTTGTGCTATCAGCGGAGAGGCACCCTACCCAGACCTGCTGGAAATCAGGGTCCGTCGGGTACAACTCCTTGCACTGCTCGAACCTAATGACCTACATAGACATAGACATAGTCATCAGAAGGTTATTCTTCCTGCTAAGTGTGTCAGCTACCTTGTTTAGAGTACCTGATTGATGGCGAATAGTGAAGGTGTACTCTTGCAAGAAACTGACCCACTTGGCATGACGAGCACTCAACTTCTTTTGACTATTCAAATACTTTAATGCCTCGTGATCCATGTATAAGACAAACTCCTTATAAATAAGATAATGCCTCCAATAACGAAGGGCTTGTACCACGGCCTAAAATTCAACATCATAAGTGGAGTACGGACACCTGGCTTGGATCAGCTTTTTACTAAAGAAGGCAATGAGTTTGCGGTTCTGACTCAAGACTGCACCAATTCCCACTTTAGAGGCATCACACTCAACCTCAAAGACTGCGTTAAAATCAAGAAGGGCTAAAACAGAGGCACTAGTCATTTTCTCTTTAATGAGCATGAAGGCTTTTCCTGCAGCAGACGTCTAATGGAAACTAGTACCCTTTAGGCACTCTGTGATAGGGGCCATGAGGGTGCTGAAGTTTCTCACAAAATGACGGTAGAAAGTGGCTAACCCATGGAAACTACAAATTTCTCCTATAGTCTTTGGGGTAGGCCATTCTATAATCGCACGGACTTTGGCGGGATCCGCCTTCACTCCATCAGACGACACAATAAAACCCAAAAATATGACACTTGACATCATAAACTCACACTTTTTGGCATTGACATACAACTTTTCCTTTCTTAAAATCTCTAAGACCTGATGCAGATGACTCAAATGAGCAGACAAAGATGAACTATAAATTAAAAAGTCGTCAAAATAGACAACGACAAACATCCCTATACAAGGGCGCAACACTTGAGTCATCATATTCATGAAGGTACTCTGGGCATTGGATAATCCAAATGGCATGACTAACCACTCATACAATCCATCACGTGTCTTGAATGTCGTCTTTCACTCATCCCCCTCTCGGATACTGATTTGGTGGTACCCACTTTTTAAATCGATTTTGGAGAAGATAGAGGCACTAACCAACATATCAAACATATTATCCAAACGAGGAATGGGAAAACAGTATTTGACCGTAATGCGATTTATCGCTCTACTGTTGACACACATGCGCATGGACCCATCTTTCTTAGGAGTGAGCAGGCCAGATATTGTGTAAGGGCTCACACTTTCACGAATAAAACTCTTTTGCAGTAACTTCTAGACCTGCCTCAACAACTCGGCATGCTCAGATGGGTTCATGCGATACGCGGGGAGGTTAGAGAGACTCGATCCCGGGACAAAATCAATAGCGTGTTGCACCACCCTCATCGAAGATAGACCATCAGGAAGGTCATCTGGCATAATGTCACGAAACTCCTCAACAAGGGGGGTGATGTCCGCGAGAACGGACAAGGACATACTCATCAACGACTTAGCCACCAGGGCATAACAATAATCATCCTCCCAACAATGGCTCAGGAAAGACCGGTAAGAGAGACCCGCAAACCTGAGAACTCGCTCGGGCTTATCCACAGTGGGAAAACTAGTCTCCTTGATAGGGAGAAGGACTATTTTATGGCCCTTAAAAATAAAATAGTATGTGTTCCTACGGTCATCGTGAATGGTCTTGCGATCAAACTGCCAGGGACGACCCAAAAGAATGCGACACACACTCATAGGGGCTACATCACACCACACTTCATGGTGGTAATGCTCCCCCATGGAGAACCAGACTAAACAATGTTGGGTGATGGGAACCTCGTTTCCTTTCTTGAACCATGCCATCTTGTATGATTGAGACAATTTCTCGATTTTCAAGTTCAAGGTGTACACAACACTCTCGGACACCATGTTCTCACACGCACCAGTGTCGATAATAACGTCACACGTATGACCCTCACAGTTGCACCGGGTTCTAAATATGTTATTCTGCAATCATTTTGCAGGGGTCAACTCTCAAGGTACGGTCAAAACATGACGTAGATAACAATTTTTTAACATTGTCGTCAAACTCCACGACTTCCCTATCGTCATCCCCTTCAACCAACGATTCACCATCACTCTCACTATCGGATGCTGACTCAACTATACCCTTGACTAAACGAGCGTTCTTGTTCATGGTGGGGCACTTTGACGCAATATGTTCTAACTCCTGACACCTAAAACAATGGATGATAGACTCACTAGGTTTGACTTTCGATTTGGTATTGAATGCGGGCCTAGACTAGTCAGGTTTTCTAGGATCTACCCTAGGGGTGGACTTTGAGTCTTCCTTCCTAGGGGAGCTCGCTCCCCTAGTTGGGAAACTCGACTTGGGTCGACTGGTCAATACGGGAGACTCTATATTCCTGCCTCCTTTTCAATTTTTACTCAACATTCATGGCATAACTGCTTGCCTGTTCTAATGTCTCGACTGTGACACAACTGAAATAATAAAAAAATAGCATAACGGAGACCAGAAACATACCTCGTGACTTGTTGGCGGGCGGTCTCCTCGATCCACACTCGTAGGGATAGACGATGGAACTCAACAGTGTACTCTGCCACGGTACGGGAGCCTTGACGCAGGGTCAGGTACTCCTTGTAGGCTCGTTCGGCGTGGTCTGGAGGCATGAACTTTGACTGCATTAACCTCTGCATCTCCTCCCATGTCTATACATGCTCTAGTCCCTACCGCTTTGTCGACTTCTGCAGCTCAACCCACCATGTTTGTGCTAGGCCCCTCAACCGAGTTGACACTAGAGAGACACGACGGTGCTCAACTACAGTATGATCGTCAAAGAAAAACTGTACGGCATAGGACCAGTCGAAGAACTGTTCTGCATCGAATCATCCTGCGAACTCCGGAAGGTCTAGCTTCACACCTTAGGTGGAGGGGTGCTCAGGTGCTCTCTGTTGACAGGTCTCTACCATTCTTGCGGGGTACTCATTTCAGAAAGTGTCGTCATCCAACACTGCTCCATCGCCCTCTGCGTGGTACTGCTCGCTTGGATATTGATGCTGACGAACTCCAACGATGGGTGGTCAGCGCTCAAGTCGCACCGGTCCCTGCTGAATCTGCATGGCGATAGCTAGAAACTGCATCGGTTTGGCTTGCCCGTGGGTGGGAGCCATCTGTGGCCAGTGTCGTGGCACTGGTATGAGAGGGGGTCCTACTAAAGGTGGATGGGTTGGTCGGGTCTCGGGCTCTAGGTGGGTAGGAACGGGATAATACGGGTCTGGATTATGAGTAGAGTTAGGGTAGAGGTATTGGGTCGGGTATGGTACTAGGTTCTGGATCAGGGATGGGTTAATGGGTTGAGTCTGGTACGGGTATTGGGTTTGATTGGTGTAATACTGGGATGATTCACCCGATTGGATCTGGATCGGGTCAAGTCCTAAACTACTCGTCGGACCCAGAATGGGGTAGGTGGGATCATGGATCGAATTGTGGTGTGAGAAGGCCTGGTTTGAACTTGATCCTTGATCCGCGATAAGATGGGTCTGGGTTTGACCCGACTCAAATTCAAACTGGAGCTCTGTCCGGGACCGATATGGGTTTGGGTCGACATTGAATCCATTTGAGGGATCAAAAGTAGTGGGTTGGGTCTGATTCGGGGTGAACCGCGAACCAAACCCAACTGGATAGGTTGGGTATGGGGTTTCAAGACTCGGACACGCTCTCGGGGACCCAAAGGATGGTCCCCGGGACCTGGGTCCGAGCCCCACTAGTCTCGGCTCATGATCGAACCCTGTAGGGTTTGGTCCGATCCATAGGGGATCAACCCCCTTTGCTCGCTGGTGGGTTGTGACCGAGCCCCCATGCACGGGTGCTAGGAGGGTCGACAGGCCTGCCCAGGCCCGGGCTGACGCAGATGCGTCTGCAGCTAGGCCCTGCATCATGCTCGGGCCCTGCAAGCCATGTCTGGCCTGCAGCCCCTGAGCCGTGGGTCGGTGCCAAGCCTGTGCACCCAGGCCGACGATGGGAGGGTCTCCAATGGGCCCCGAGGTCGGTTGGAGGGCTTCGACCACCCGAGTGGCAGTCGTGCTAGGGTTCAGAAATGACACCCCTTGCTGGAGCGTCTCGCGGCTGGCATTCCTGCGCAGATCCTCTCCTCGATGCCCTCTAGCTGCATGGCAGGCTGACGGTTCAGTTGGGCTAGGCCGATCACTGCAGCATTGACGAGACCGACATCACTGTCGCCCACTCCCGTACCCATTTTTGGGGTTGGCATTGTGTGTGGCTCCGCTGGCGACTCTAGGGCGACGAGCCGACCTTCAATCCTGTCCAGCCGTTTTGATATCCCTGCCACTTCTTTGTTCATGCGCAACATATTTTCTTGCATTTTGGTCATCATTTTCATCATATGCATCATTGGATCTTCGTTACTGATTTTCTCTAGCTCTTTTCCACTTGTAGGATCGTTTCACGCTTCTTGTGCCATGCCGTTGACGAAAGAGGAGGGCTGGTGCTCTGATACCACTTTGATACAACGAGAGGATTGGATTTCACGGGCACTTGAAAGTTGAAAGTGTGTGGCTCCGTTGGCGACTCTAGGGCGACGAGCCGACCTTCAATCCCGTCCAGCCGTTTTGATATCCCTGTCACTTCTTTGTTCATGCGCAACATATTTTCTTGCATTTTGGTCATCATTTTCATCATATGCATCATTGGATCTTCGTTACTGATTTTCTCTCGCTCTTTTCCACTTGTAGGATCGTTCCTCGCTTCTTGCGCCATGCCGTTGACGAAGGAGGAGGGCTGGTGCTCTGATACCACTTTGATACAACGAGAGGATTGGATTTCACGGGCACTTGAAAGTTGAAACGAAGAACACGACTCCCACACCGTGCGTTGCTCAAAAAATAATTGGAATAACCACCGAAATCGATGGTGTTGGGTTTTCTTTATTTCAATATGCACTTCAATCAAACAATATAATGATCTTAAATTAAATAAAAACAAGCAATAGGAAGAAATAAAGAACAAAGGGAAATTTGTTGGAAGAAAACAAATCAGAAACAAAAGGCTGCTGCAATCTCCAATAATCTCTGCTCCACGCAACCCTAGAATAGGGTTTTTTAAAGATGTCAACTGGAATCGAGTCTTGGGTCTGGTCCTGAACTCGAGACGCCTTCTCATTGCTGTTGGGCCTAGGATGCTCGAACCTGTTCTCGTCTGGAATAAGTACGCAGGGGTACACCATCCCTGCGTCTTGGTACCATGTTCTGGGTCGGATCCACTACGTGAGTCCGATCCTCAATCCCATCATGCATGTTCGGTCTCCTGCCTGGGTCAGGCTGTATGGATCTGGATCGATCCTGCTCTGCATCAGAACCATATGCTCGTAGTGATTTCTGGATCATCAAGCACTATAATGAAACAACAAAGAGGACCCCACTGATAGCAGGAAGGTCAGGCTCAAACTCGACATCGTTCATGCTATATCATAATCATAAATGACCTTCAACCATCTATAATTATCTAGAGTTCCAGATACTGTGTGAATATAAAACTCTAAGTCATACTTTAAGTTCATTACTTTGACCTTACTCTCAAGCTCGTGTTTCACTCATTCTCCTATGAGTATCATCGTGAAATAATCACAACAAGTCTCATTCTTAATCTCAAAATGGCATTAGGGTTTACACTTTGTATCATACTAAGCATGCAACGAGATAGAGTTTCTACATCGTTAAATCACCAGTGACCCACTTTTTATGGTGGCTACACTCTAGCCACAAACCAGGTAGCCCTTTTCACAGGTCACCACTTTCCAGATTTAAGGAGTTAAACATGCTAATCTCAATTTAAGTTCAAACAACATGACCAAATTTAAAGGACTCAAAGCTAATCAAAATCTCATCACAATGTATGTTATTCAAAAATTATAACATAGATATGTTGTCATAAGAAAATATTTTTTTCTAATATGCATGTCATATCACGATTGACATGTGTATATAATCATCTCATTGCAATTAACTCATGCATGATCATTTTATGTATATTATGTTCTGACTCAAGAGTTGCATTTCTAAACATACTAATATACATCAACAATAATAACATGCAATGTAATATGATTTATTTACAACTAAGATTACTTATAATATCTCTTATCGCAACCAAGTCTCAAGTGGTTCTAATAATAAAACCTAATCATCACATAAGCATGTTCATGTTAATACACATGTATTGTCTATATTTTGATAAAATTACCAAAATACTCCTCCTAAGTTGACTTGCCAGACCTCGACTTTTTTTCCTTTTGTTTGACCAAAACTATAGGACAAGAAGATTTTTCGCTGCAATACGAGTCCACTGCACAAAACCTCACTCAATATTGAGTTCAGAGTGCAAAGTTATGTTCATTTCACTTAATCAAATATTGGGTACATACAAGAGTAATTTGGTCATTTCAGCTCCTATGATTTGACCTGACTAATCCTAGGTCAAAACATGTTGGGTCTGAGTTTAGAATACTAGGTTTACTAAACCTAGTCTCGACCCAACTAAGTTTGGTTTGAAACTCAATTGAATTATCAAAAAATCATAATAAATTATAAACTAAATCCATATCCAGGTCTGATTTGGATCCAGAACTGTTAGACTGATCCAAACCTAGTTTTGATTTAGATCCAGAACTGATCCATCCAGCTATGGATTGGATCCAGATCTAGCTATCTGAATAGTCTCGAACTGAATCCAGATCCAGTTCTGATCTAAATCCAGTATTGTTATATCTACTCCATACCAGATCTAGACCCAATTTTGTCTGGATCCGATTAAACTTGGATTGGTCAAGACCGACTAGATCGAACCGGACCCAGATCCGGTCAGGTATAGTTCAAACCTGATCCAAACAGGGAACTATGTCCCTATCAGACCTGACTTGGTCCAGTTCGATCAACCGAGTCGAGTTCAAGACTGTTGACCAGACTCGGTATGGACTGGCCCAGACTGAGTCAGTCTTGGTCAAACCCGACTCGAGACTCAACAGACCCGACTCTGTTTGGTTTACCCCAAAGACTGAGCCAGTTCGGCTGACTCAGGGCTAGGGTTTCAGGCAGGCAGAAGGAACACAACTCCTTCTCGACCTCCCTCCCTTGTCCCAGAGGTTGTCAGCAACCACTTGTTGCCGACCCTCTCTCTCTCTCTTGGTGTACAGAGCCGAGACAGAGAGAAGTCTCTCTTTGTCTCCCTCTGTTCTATCTCAACGCCGAGAGGTTGCCGACAACTCCTCTATTGCCGACTTCCTCCTCTTCTCTCTCACTCGCTCTCCTTCTCTGAAATCTCTCTCAGCAATAATGCCAGCAGCCATGGCTGCCAGTCTTTTTTTTTCTTTAATACGCCAGCAATCATGGCTGTCGGCCTTCCAAAAAGAGGAACAAATAGGGGAAAAGGGCGTACCTGTCGATGGTGGCTCCTTCTGATAGTGTGTTCCAACGACTCTCTCTCTCTCTCTCTCTCTCTCTCTCTCTCTCTCGTGGGTAGGGGGGCACACTGTGAAAACCATTTATACGGTTGTCACGGTGGGTGAGGATAACCTCGCCCCACTTGGCGATCGTGGGGGCTGAGGTTTATCCTCACCTTCCCCCTACGACGAGAAGGGAGGAGACGGTTCCGAAATTGGGGGCACGTCTTCCCCCTGTTCTCAAATCATTTTTTTTACCATCCCCACCTGACTTCATCGGGTAGATTTTACAACTACCCAAATATCAACCTACCTACTCAAGACACCAGTCATGGGTGACTGAAGGATGAATAAGAGCCATCCCTGAGGACGCAAACACCCCTGTGCAAAAAATGCAAACAATGATTATATGGTTAGGAATTTCCACCGTGTACCCAATCTATCATGGATGATCAGTCATATACGCAAGATATCATCGGCACCCAATCCAAGATGAATAGTTTCCTGAAAGAAATGCAAAGTAGTACAGTAACATGAAAATGAAGCACACAGAATATGTAGCTCTTATGTTCAATCATAGAATACAATCTAGAGGAGTTCTGCCAGGCTCCAAACTCTAACTAACAATGCATGGGTCTAAATGACACCAATGGTTGTCCTGGAACAAAGAAGTACAATTTGTGTTTAAACTACAGTTTTTTCCTGTTTTCTGTGGGTAGTTCTTAGAGAGCCGAAAAAACAACTTTGGGCATGAACAAGCTCATTCACACCAACTGAATTCAACTTGACATATGAGCCAACTTGGACAATTCAAATTTCGGAAGTTACAGAACTAGACAAAACAAGCAATAGATGCAACATGAATTAACTCTTATTACTTGCTTTACCAACCAATCAAGTTTCAAGATACTTTCCTTTTTTAGTGTATGTTTTTTCTTACAAAGTATATGAGCAAAATCTGCAAGTTGTAGAATTATTTGATTCAGGCAGAGTCCCAAGTTTGGATTCTGGAGCAAGTTCCAAAGATTTGGACACAGAGAAGCATAACAACTTAAATCAAAATCTTTCGATAATTTTTTGTGAAACTAACAGTAGAGAAGAGTTTTGCTGTTGAAGGATATTTATCTCCTAAGATGAGAAACACAATATCATTTAAAGGGAAATATAGTTTGGGTTTTGCAGAAAGCTCACCTACCTATATGGAAAAGATATAGCAACTCTGATAATTGAATTAGCCAATCCAGATTTGAGCTTCCAATGGTTTTAGAGATGAATGTCTTGAGTTTCAGACTTGACGTTCCGCTAACTATAACTAAAAGACTCAATGAGATATGGAGTTAGCAGAAGATTTAATTCAGCCAGATGGGAAACGAAGACCGTTCAATAGGCTTGAGACTGGTTGAGACTCGAGCTGACTCAATCGAACATGGATAACCCACCTCAAGATGCAAGTGACTCAATACAAAACATAGGGGCCAAGTCACTTCAATTCTCTTCATTTCCTTGTCTCCTACTGCTTTAACCTACTCTTCTAGCCAATAAAAGGCAATTTGAAACACCTCCAAGTTCGAAATCGTGTTCCAATGACCAAGAGAACATGATTCCCAAATGAAGAAGATTGTGTAAAATCATTCTTAAGCGTACTCCAAGAATGCAAATCATACAACTGGCAAAAGCAATTTTACAATCCAAGCATTTATACAATTAAACATTCCAGATTTCGATTAACGTATGTCTCACTTTTGTTATGTTACATCTGTGCACAACAATTTGTGCTGAATTTTCTGATTGACAGGAATTGATAAACAAAGAATGTCACTCATGCATGACTCTACAGCCTCTGTATCTTGTATAACTCCATCATACAAAGACAAAATCCGATACCCATCAAATAATTTTCCGTAACCAAAGTCATTATTAGTTCTCCTAATACACAGACTGAAGCAAGCCGTGTCATTGAAATAATTTCTTGCACATCTTGCAGATGAAAATTCACAATTCCCACCATCTTCTTCAACCACCAGCCCCGCTATTTGAGAGAACTCCCTCGTTAGAAACCCCGTCTTGACGATCAAACCCAGTGCATCAAGTACCCTCTTTACCGAAGCACCAGACTCGATCCCCACAAAAGCTTCTGCCGTTTGCAAAGAATTCTTCGACAATTTATACACTACGCTTAAAATACCCAACAACCCAATTCCCTCTGGCGTTAATGGTGGCATGGAATGGGCATATCTAATCAAATTAAGAACACCAACATAAGATTTCAGCTTCTTTGTCACCAAACCTGAGCTTCTACCGTTGCTTTGGGGAAAATTGAAATGTTTTGACACCTTGTACCCTTTGAGGAGAGCTTTAACAGCAAATACAAATGCTTCAGGAAGAGAGTGGAGTCTTTGGATGGCTTTCGTACCTTTGAGAGCTCCATATGAGACTTTGATTGTGGTTGCTAAGGGTTCCACATAGCTTGCTCTGTGAATGCAGCAGAAGCCTAACCCTAACCCCAAGCAGGTGATGAACAATTGGGTATTACTGAAAAAGGAAAGACGAGCTCTGGGGAGATGGTTTCTGAGAGAGATTGTCTTATGGCAAGGTATTTCTTTATCGGCGTCCATCTAAAACGGCCAATTTTTCATTACAAACAGAGAGAGAGAGAGAAGGGGGGAAGGAAATTATTTGTATTGCTTTGGCACTTTGTAATTTCTGCTTGCTGCTGTTGTTGTTCACTGGTAATTGGCAAACATGTCAGTATACGGGTTTGGGTTGATATCCAACAAAATGGGATCAGTTTATCACTTTGGGTCCGGTAAGCCCCACCCGAGATAGCCCGGGTTTAGGCTGCCGTGTGCAGCCCCAAGACCCCGACTCAGCCTGGCATGTTTATTCATTGTAATTGAGCTTAGGAGTAAATTCCACCGGACCCAGATGAAGCCCGGTAAGTCATGGGCCGAACCAAAACCCAACAAGATCTGTTGGGATTATGTATTTTGGATGAAAAAAATGTTACTTTGAGACTCAAAAATTATTGAAAATTGTAAGGAATTGATTTTTGAAACCTTATCAAAACTTATCTATGCATTGGAATCAAATCGCTCCAAAGAAGTGGTTCTTATAAAAACAAGCATGCAAATCACATTTGTACTGTTAGAATTTTGAAAAAAAACACCTAAAATCTAATAGCATGTTTCATTTAGCACCATGCTCAATTTGTAGGTTTCCATTTCTCTTTTATATATTATCAAGTTTTAAAAAATAGTTTTAAAAACAATAGTTTTAGAAAACCAATTAGCTAATGATTGGCTGGCAAAGCTTGACTCATAATGAGCTCGGGATCCACTTGGTTCGTGCCTGAGAAAGGGTGTGCCCTCAATGACCCGAGCCCAAACAGTCCAAGCTTGGTCTGTTTACCAGCCTTACTTACAAGTTGTGGGTTCTAAGTAGGGCCAAACTCGATCTGGCTTATTTAGTGATTGAGTTTAAAGAGCGTGACTCAGACGAAGTCCGCCAAACCCAAACCTGACAAGAGCTGGGTCAGGCTTAACAGGTCTAATGGGTCCTTGGTGGCCCGATGTCCACTGGTAATTGACATGGTGTTTCAGCTCCACTTGGGATCCACCCCAATTTCTAAGGCGGGGCGGCTGGGGCCAAGTTCTATTGGGCAGGGTGATGGCCCTCAGGTACCCAACCTGGGATGGGGCGGATTTGGGCTGCAGATGGAGCTCAATATCCGATTATCCAATGTCTGACCCAGCTCAAACAGTGCATCAGACTGAGCTTGGATCTGGGTAAAATACCTCCGGAAGTCTGACTGAATTTCATTTCCAACCGTGTTATACATGTGTATGGACTCGGATCCTACATCTTGGCCCGATATGACCTAGGCCTGATAAGAGCCCATGTCATACTTAGGGATGGCAATGGACCGGGGTAGAGGTGGGGGACAAGGTCTCCACCCCCGTCATCATTCCCGCACAGATTTTGATTTTAACCTCCATCCCCAGTTCATTCATCATTTCATGTCCTCCATCCCCAGTTCAAATGGGGCGAGGCAGGGTGGGGCCTCGTTTCTTCGGTCCTTATGTCGCTCCGCCTTCTGCCGTTAGAAGATGGAGAGGAATAAGAAAGGAGAGATTGGAGAAAGAGATTTGTTATGGCTAAGAATATATATATATATATATATATATATATATATATATATATATATATATATATATATATATATATATGATTTTATAATATGTATAAAAGTATAATAGTAATTTCCTTAATGGGGTCAGGGCGGGGAGGGGTGGAGTGAGGTGGGGCCGGGGCAAAAGTAAGTCCATCCCTGCCTCCATCCCGGCAGCACCGGTTTTGATTTTATATTGCATCCCAATCCATTCCTCGTTTCATGGGTCAGGCCCCCATTTTCCCCGGGTCCACTGCCATCCTTAGTCGTGGCTAGCAGTGGTTCTGGGGCTATCCCGGGCCTGTTGGAATCTAATGGGCCTGATCCCGTATCTAACCTTAGCTTTGGTGTTGGAGTTGAAAATATCGAATAAATCTGATTTGGATAAGATCTGAGGCCGATCGCATTTTACATCTAATTTGGATATGTTAAAGGGAGGCTTTAGATGTGTCTTTTGTAAGCTGTCACATTTCTATTATTAAGGCACTTAAAATTTGAAAGGGTGCAAATGGGTCAAATCATGGTTGATTCAAATCCATCACGATTTAAGCAATATGTCCGAACTCCAACCCTGATTTGAACAAGATCCGATGAGGTGGAGTTGATTTTGATCTAATTTTTACATGGTATACTGATCCATTTAAATGGTTGAGACCAAACATTTTCCATATAACAATATAAGCAGATCGGATTCGGTCCAAGACATAGATCCGATGGATCTCAATACAAAAAAGACTGATCTGAATACGCATCGGATCTTATCCAAATCTATTGGATACTAGTTTGTTGTCAACTTTTGAACTTATTGCAAATTAGCCAAGGTCCAGCATAGGCCCTGAGGTTGAGGGTAACTAGCCTCTGAATTTTACGCCTTTTGGCCGACGATCACAAGTATGGCAGGTAGAGCCAGCACGACTAGGTCTTCTAGCCCCCGAGGAGGTATCTTCAGGTGGAAAATAAAGGCTTATTGCAAGTTCAACGAGTCTCAAAACTGAGCGTACTCTCTGACAGGCAAGGAGGAACTTAGGGTGCGTTTGAATGCCTCGGATCTTGGGACAGGGATCTCAAACACACACTTAAAGAGCACATTTCTTTCCTCGTAGAAAGAGATTCATGTGTTCCAATGGCCTGCAAAAGTGGACGGGGCCGTTTGCATTTTTTGTGAAAAATCCCCACTTTTTTTGGCACATAAAACGTCCTGGTTCTGGGTACTTTGAGTATATTCCCAAGTGTTTGACCTTCGGACTGGACTCAACCTTTTGATTTTAGTATGAATTTTCATATCCAAACCCAAACTGAAAACAAAGCACGAGTTCTAGTTTGGACTGGGTCAAAACCAGACCCAGTATAATTTTGGGTATGGATCAGGTCTTAGCCAAACCTTTTATCCTGAAAACTTGATTCAATACCCGACTCACCCATTCTAGGTCCGATATGTTTTTGATCCGGTCATGATCCAACCAGATCTTTACCAAGCCCATTATCCTGGCCACCTTAATCCGAATTCGACCTATAAACCACACCCCACCCAAACCCGAAATTGACCCATGAACCACACCACACCCAAACCCAAAATCAGCATAACGAACCTCTAGCCTACCTGCAGCCACCCATGTACCCTAATTATCATCCACCTAAGTGTGCTTGATACAACCCAAACCTTGTTATTAATTAGACCTTACCAGAACCCAGGTCCACTTCAATGCCCAAATACACAACTCGCTCCAATGGACACTCAATTTGGGCAATACGCACAAGTATCAGGCCACTTGAGGCACCTCTTATCTGTCCGCTGGAAAGGCTTCGTCCTACGGTTTTGAACTCTACCATTGGGTTTTGAACCTGCAACATCCCAACACAAGGTGACCTGCACTGGCTGCTCCTACTAGACGAGGCCGTTGGTCGATCATTACAACTTTGCCTCATTATAAGGTAAACTTCTACCTATTTGGTCTCTATTATTATTATTATTATTATTATTATTATAGGTCATCGATTTCAGCAAATCAGTACTCCTTTTTTTGAGAGAAATCAATACCCATGAATTAAGATTTTAAATAAAACGCAAATACTAAACCTTTAAAATCAAGCTTGTTACTTGTTAGCTTTATGAGCTAGAGCTCCACCTCAACTTCTAATTTGGTTCATTCTATTTAATGAGCCATAAAGAAGTTGTGCATGAACATTTAAAGCTAGTAACAAAGATGAACTGCTGAGCCTGAGCTACTTCAATAGTTGGACGCTGAACACTCAAAGCTCGGTTCGGCTTGTTTACCAAAGGTACAATTTAAGTGCTCCAACTAAAGAATGAAGTATTTAGGAGACTATCGAGCTTGCTCTAATCTACTTTATTTATTATGATTATTATTATTATTATTTTTTTTATAATGAGGAAACCCTTACCAAGGACCGGGTCTCCCCCTTCCCCCCTGAGGTAAAACATCCCAAGATGAGGACACGATCGCCCTGTCTCGCGTGCCTCATCCACGACAAAGCTGTGGACACACCCATGCACTAGCAGGATTTGATATGGTGTCTTCAACTTAGCGCCCTCATGCATACCCTGCAGGTGGTCAATCTATATCACATTGACACGCCACATTTGTGCACATTTTCATTAAGAATAGTACCTAAGGGACACGACACAGACAGGCGAAATTGAAGTATCCTTGTGACATGGACTCCAAATGTAGGGGTGGCAAAATCTGACCCGACCCGCCAACCCGCTTCTTAGCCGGGTTCGGGTTTGGCTTAAACGGGTTCATGTCGTAAATGGGTTGACCTGCCTAATATATATATATATCCCGAAATCCAAGCGGGATGGATGCGTGTCGAGCAAGACTCGCGTGCGTTATCCCAACAGAAGCGAGGAGAACCCCTGCGATACACAAGAATTAGCCGGCTGGAGGGCATCATTTTCCGGCGAGGCTCCGCCCGGTGGGGCTGATCCATCTCAGCGGGGTGATCGGAGATGGGGTCGAACAATTCGATGTGGCCTCCTTCGAGGCGGAGCGTCTGCACCTCGACGTCGAGGCGCGGTGGTCAATGGCGGGGGTTTCTTTCTAGGAGGCGGAGGAGGCAGCGGTGGATGGCGAGGATCTAAAGGCATGGAAGTGGAGGATAAGGAAGAGGGTTTGGGACCTAATGGAGAGAGAGAATGTAGCTCGGGACCTTCGGCCCGTCCACCATCGAATCCCGAACTTTGATGGAGCGCCAATGGCGGCGAAAATGGTGAGTTAGGGTTTCTCTCTCTCCATTTGTTTTCCTAATTTACTTCATAAATTTTGTTGCGAGTAATGATCTTGTGACAATGTGATCACCAAAAGGTCAAGTGGTTTTCATAATGCTGCCACTTAGATTTGGGCGTTTGTGGGGTTTTTAGTAGAAGAAATGAGATGATTTTTACGTGGAAGTCAACCCGCAACCCGTTTAATAAATGGGTCAACCTGCAACCCGAAACTGAAACTCGTGTAATCGGGTCATGTCGATCCGACCCATTTATTAAATGGGTTAACTGTGTCATGTCGGGTTACCCGTTTAATAAATGGGTCGGGTTCGTGTTTGCCACATCCTACCCGTTTAATAAACGGGTCGGATTCATGTTGAGGTATGCTGACCCGCGGACCCGACCTGATTGCCACCCCTACTCCAATGTGGTCTAAGCAGGCTCGAGTTTGTTACGTCAAACTCTGTTTATTTTTGTTATGTTTGTCTATAGTGTAAACAAGTGATAATAGAAAAAGGCTTGTTAATTTTAGATGGATAGTTGATATCTTATCTAGGCGATCACGAAAAGCTAATTCACATAACAAGAATTTTACGTGGTTCGGCAAAAACTAATTATATTCATGATCGCACCGAGTCTTTCTTTCTTTTATTATTTGAGATACAGAGAAGGATGCCTTATTAAATAGGAAGAGTCTACAAATTATTTTACATGGAATCTATTAGTGTTGCCAGATATCATAAGATAAATTACAAAACTACCCTCCAAATGACCTCGGTCCCAACCCCCACCCACCCCACTCGCCAACTTACTATGAAGTTGGATAAACAAAAGTTTTGAATTTATATTCAGGTACGAAACTGATTCTATAGTCATATGCAACAGTAACAGTTAGTACATGCCACCATTTCTTTCCAATATATTGGATTTTAGTCTTTTGCTGGAAATTTTATGAAGTTTCATAACATGAGATGCCTATTGAACGTGGGTCATGCACACTTTTAGTGTGCCTGCACCTGATCGCCCTCCATCATTTTTTGGGCCCTACAACTGACAAGGTCTTATCTCCAAGATGGAGGGTGATCAGGTAAAGCGGCACAATAAAAGTGTGCAATCACATTGCACCTTATCTTTTTGGATTGAATTGCTATCTTCTTGCAAGAGAAGTACTCCTTGGGCGGCCTTTTGTAATTTACACAACATATTAAAATATGGTTCCATTTACTTTTTTTTTTTTATTTAGGGAAACAATGCCATTAGTCTATTACTAATAACCTAATCAAGTTTACATTTCAAGGCACAAGATCCTCTGTTAGTTTTTTTCTCCTCTAAACCACCATAACCTCTTACTCGCTAAGGGGTAAAACATATCCATGATTTAAGGATTAAATTGCCGCCTTCCAGCAAAAGGTACTACCCAATACCACTCGGCCG
The DNA here is from genome assembly GCF_984573655.1 of Nuphar pumila. Classification (NCBI taxonomy): domain Eukaryota; kingdom Viridiplantae; phylum Streptophyta; class Magnoliopsida; order Nymphaeales; family Nymphaeaceae; genus Nuphar; species Nuphar pumila. Next base: position 53,006,219 of record NC_143250.1, on the reverse strand, counting down.
TCCTGGTTAAGGGAGGCAGTGGTTTGTCACTTGACAGTGGACAACCATGAGTCAAAACCTAAGGGAGCATTTCTTGCTGCAAAGTCGAACAACTTGTAGTCTGGATGAACCTCAAGGGTTTCTTTACCAACCGGAGGTTTGCCAATATATGGCAGTCGGTCGTCGGTTCCCTTGACAAGTTGTGACTCAGGGAGGGTTAATTAAGTGCCCGGATATGTGACACATCCAATCATGTTGACAACATTTCATGTGGGGCCTGTAATCTGTTGCTGTGGGCCATATGCAATGCTGTTTAGCTAAAAAAAAGTTTCAAAATGCCAACTTTGGGGCATGAGGCCCTAGGTACAACCTTTTTTCCCCTCAAAACTGCCATAACCTCCAACTAAGAGGGACAACATGTCCATAATTTAAGGACAATGATGTCGTCTAACAAAAAATACTAATCAGGTCAGTGGGGGTAGAGATTGAGTTGTCATAGGAAAGTTGAGCAACCTTTTGTAACTTACATAACATGAGGACATGGTTCCAAAATGGCATTACTTAATCAAGATTCAAGGCACAAGGCCCTTAGTTGCATTCCCCCCCCCCCCCTAAACTATCATGACCTCCAACCAAGAGGCAGAGCACACTTTGCCTTGGCAAACCAAACTTTAAGTAAATATAAAAAGGAGAAAAGGGATAAAAAGAAAGAAAACAAGCTTAGAGAGAACTTCAGAAAAATCCCCATGAATCCACACCATGACATTGACAAGGTCCAACCAACAAAGAAAGAGTCGGCTTACCGAAGCTTTACTCATCTTTCTAGGGGTGAAAGGGGGTTTCCAACATCAATTTAACTAGGTAGGTCACGAGACCTTTCGTTCGTTTGTTTGAGAGAGAGATTAAAAAGTTTTAGTATTGACATAAAAATGAGGGCCTCTTTTGTAGTTCTTTTACCTTAAAGTAGCTTCCATTTGTTGAAATCTTGCTACTTTTCTTCCATATTTTGTGTTCTTTATTTCAACAGTCTTCTCTCTCTCAAACAAACTGCAAAAGAAGCCCTCATTTTTATGTCTACAAAAACTTTTTAATCTCTGTTGCTGTTGCTGTTTTTGCCATGATAGAACATAGTTTTCCTTAGAGTATCTTCTCTTTCTCTCTCTCCTATTGTTGCTGCTTGGCCGTGACTGAACATAGTTTTCCTAAGAATATCTTCTCTTTCTTTGTGCTTTTTTCAAAAGAAAACATAAATGACCATCCAAAGAATTCACGTGCATTTATGTGTCCCCCCACCTCCCACCTCCACCCTTTTGTTTTTATTTATTTGTCCCATACTGCACATGGTAACCATGCAAGTACAAGTACAGCAAGGTGGCTAGACAGAGCTTGTTCTTTATTGTAGTATTTTACGCTGGGCAGTAGACTGGGGTGGGGGCGGGCTGTCTCAAAATCCGGACCTTCATCCTCGCACGGGTTTGAATTTTAACCTCCATTTCCGGTCCAAACAGAGTGGAGCCCTGCTTCCCCTCTATCCATTGCCATCTCTTAGAAGGGGTGGGGCAAGGCAAGGATCGGAGATGGGGGGCGGGGCGGGGTTGGGTTGGGGGAAGCGTAAGTTCATCCCCACCTCCATTCCTGGACGGATTTTGATTTTAACCTTCATCCCCACCTTCATGTCCTCCATCCCGGGTCCAAACGGAGCAAGGTAGGGCGGGGCCCATTGTCCCCGGTTCACTAGGTAGGCCTTACTTTTGGGCAAATGATGCTAAATCCTCTAGTCACATACTGGCATTTTCTGAGGTGGAAAAACATCAATATAACTCAGGGGACCATCTTGCATTAAAGGTTCAGATGCTTCTTCTATCCTTTTCTCTAGCACAGGTGGGCAATCCTGGATTTAAACCAAGAACCTCGCTCATGATCAATGTACCTTAGGTTGGGCTTGGATATAGTGACAAGGATATTTGAAAGGAAATGGATATCCTATGTAAATTTAGTGGTGATTTAAGTTCATTTCCTTTACATTTTAGATACCAAGGACACCCTCTTCATGTTGTTTACAGATTTTGTCCCAACATATGAGAAGCGCTTGTTTTGACCAGGCTGCACCTTCGCAAAGGAAGTTATATAGAATTTTATCAATTGATGAGGAGACTGAGTCCGTTAAAATGAAGACCCAAATCTTAATACAAAGGGAAGGATCGAAGGACAGAGTGGATAAGGACCACACTTGCGGACATAGAAAGTTGTTTCTCATTCTATAACTTCAATCTAGCCCCGAAGTCATCCAAGAGTGGATCACGCATTACCTTATGTAACCTGCCTCTCAACAGTGGCAAGCCTAAATACATGATGTAATGTTTTGGGCTGCCATCCAGACCACTGTGCAATAGTTAATTTCCTCCCTACTGTGGGCCATGTTAAATAACACAAAAATCATTTTTCTCTTTGCTGATTTGTAATCCGACACTGCCTCAAAAAGTGGGGGATGGATTGCATGTGGTATTTCACTAAGAATAGAGCATCATCTGCATAAAATAAATGATGCCACTGTATGTGACCTATGAAAACAGGACTGATATGACTTATAATTGCATAGAGGTTAAGGTGCCTTGTCAGCCTCTTCATATAACCAACAAAAATAAATAAGATGAGATCAGGTTCCCTGACGAATTCTTTTGCTCTCAAATTAACACACGGCATGCATAAGATGGAGTTCTCACACACCTCATAATTTTTGTTGTCCAAACTTCTATCAAAACAAAATTTGAGTAAGGTATCTTCCAGGAATTCTCAATCCACTCTATCATATGTTTTGGTAAGATCCGTCTTAAAAATAACTCCTTTCTTTTACTGGAAAACATGGTATCTATAATCTTGTGTGCCATGAGGATGCTTTGGTGAATGTCGCTCCCCTACATAAAGGATTGTTGTTTTTTGCTTATGATGTGATATAAGATATATACCCTTCATTCTGTTAACCATGATTTTATTTGTTACTTTGTAAATAAAATTTCACAAATCAATAGGGCAAAATTGAGTGAACATGCTTGTGCCCTCAATCTTAGAAACACGATCTATGTTTGCTCCGTTTACTTTCTTTATAAGCTTGCTAGTTTGGAAAATATTCTTGACAACCTTTATCACATCACTTCCAACAATATGCCATTTTTTTTTATAGAAGAACCCTGAAAAACCATTCGGACCCGAGGCACTATAGCCCTCTGTAACAAATATCGCGAGATTTATGAAAATCTTGCGATAATATCTCAAGAAATTGCCTGAAAGTTTAAAATGACAATTTCTTGCGAGATTTTCAAAATATCGTGAGATTTATGAAAAAAACATAAATACTATAATTTAAAAGCAATATTTACGTTTTAAACGGCTATTTATCATGAAAAAACTGTGTATTTTTATTTTTAAATAATTTTCTTATAAAAATATTTTTTATATTTTTAAATTAATGTTTTTTATTGCCAAGATTTTTGCCCAAAAAAAATGCGAGAATTATGAAAATTACGTTTGTCACTATGCTATAGCCTTTTAACTTAAAAATTGTTTTTTTAATTTCCTCGATCGTGACAGCCTTAGATAACATTTCATTTTCCTCTGGAGGCTCTCTTATTCCAAAGAAAGGATTTGGGTCTGTCTATGTTTTTTGAAGAGCTTAGAGAGATACTTGACAACCTCCTCTTTGATCCCTATTAAGTCATGAATAGTCAAACCATCTTCCAAAACCAGAGAGGTGACACAATTTTTTTTATGTTTATGTTATAGAGGGAATGAAAAAATGATGTGTTTTTTATGTTTCTTTTTTATGCTTTTTGTTTCCACATCGATTCTTCTATCTCTTAAAGGAATTGGAGTTCATCTTGAAGATGCAATTCCTTTGAAATACCTCGATAGCATGTCTCTAGCTCTCTCTGGATGTCTTTGATGTGTCCTGTGATGTTTCCTAATTAAGGTGGTTTTGACTCATGTATTTAGATTCTTTTTGGTAGCCTCTAGTCGAGCCGTGAGAGTGAACATAATATCACAACCTCTAGCTATTGTTTTCCAACTCCCTTTGATAAGTTCACATTCTTCTTTGCGGTTCAAACCTTTGAAGAATTTGAAGGAGGTTGCTGGTTTGAGATGAGGAGCAGAGATAATTTTGATCCCATTGTGATCTGACACAAATTTTGGGATTAGTTTTCCTTCTAGATTTGAAAACGGATGCACCCATTGATCGTTGACTATGCATCTGTCAAGTCTACCCGCTTTTAAACCCATGGTCCATCTGCTGATTGTGCCAAGTTAGATTAACATTCTGGATCTGAATTTCAGATAGTCCGCAAGTTTCTATCATGAAATTGAATTGTTCACTATCTACATGACCAAATATGGATCCCAACCTTTCCATTAAGCTTCTAGTAGTATATATTCCAATCTCCCGATACAATCTAGGGGTTGTCACCCGGGTGTTCAATCAACGGCTACCACAGTTCGACTCTTTTCAATGCTCAGTTTCGACCATACGCCCCCAAATGCCACTATGATATCTTATCCTTCCTCATCTTAGTAAGGGGGCTACATCTATTCCATGGATTCTCAACACTTTCAGGATATGCCGGCGGGCCCACCAGCAACCCACAGCCCTAACATTCCATGATATCAGCTTCATTCTGTTAGGGGGGGGGGGGGGTGTGAATCTGATTTGGGAACCTGAGTTTTGCTTCAACGACGTTTGTGACTGGATTGATATATGGACTTGGTTTTGGTGTTAGTTTGTAGCTGCAAGAGTTGTTTTGAAGTTTTGGAAATCCATATCTCTATTGGTGGACCTAGGTGATTTGATTATATTGGAACCATTGATTTGCGGGTCGTTTTTGGGATTGCTGACGGATTCAGTGGTTTTGGGTATCCCATTGTAGGTGGTGTGTTGGCAATTAAGGCATATGCTTTAGAGGCCAGTTTTCAGTGAAAATTGACAATCGATTGCCTATGAAAGTCATGATTCAAGGTATTAGGGTTTTGAGACAATTATGGAGTGTTAGAGATGAGATCATGGTAGGATCCATCACCGTATCTCCTTCTCAATGGACTCTCAAGGTAGTGTCTATATGAAAGGAAAGTCAACTAATGAATTTAATGAAGATCGTGATAGAAAGAAAAAGTGGATAATGATAAGAAACCTTAAACCTTCACCAGCTAAAGTTCAACTGAGATTACCTAATCCTGAAGATCATGATAGAAAAAATTCCAAGCCAAGATTTGTATTCCTAATTCTAAGGCTGCTCTAGATCTTTTCAAATGTATTAAATGGGACTCTCATTGTAATCTATATAAAGACAAGAAGAGAAGAGCTCCTATTCAAGATTAAATAAAGAGACTATCGTGGACGTAGGCATTTACTAAACCATGTTAAATTGGCTTTGTGTATGTGAGTGTATTTTATGCATTGAGTGTGTGTGGTTCATATTGTGGTATCAAAGCCATAACAGTTTTATCGTCAATGGCAAGCTTACCGTCATCCACCAACAATACTCGACAACTCAAAAGCTTCAGGTACTCTCAATACGATTTTACCTCAACCGAATGTTCAATTTGAGCTTCATCATTTTTGGATCACCAAATTAACGATCGACAATTATTTGTTATGGGAATCACAATTAATTTCCTTCCATCTTAAAATCATATAATCTTATTGGTCTTGTTGATAGAACAAAGCCATGTTCATTGAAATTCAAAGTGGACTCAAATGAAATCAATCCAGATTTCATATTATGGCATCGTCAAGACCAACTTTTACTTAGTTGGATTCTCTCATCGTTATTCGAATCGGTCCATACCCATGTTGTGGGACTCTTAATGTCCTATAAAGTCGGAACTTCATTGAAACTTATTTATGCTGCTCAGTCCTGGGCTTGAATTATACAATTGAAAAGTTGTCTATTTGAATTAAAGAAAGGCTCTCAAAGTGTTAAGAATATATACAGGATGCAAAAAAAAAATTTGTATCAATTGGTCGTTGCATCCAAGCCAGTATCTGAAGATGACTTGATGGCGCATATTCTTAGTGGTCTGCCTTCTGAATTTAATTTGTTTCATACCGCCATTGGAACTCATACCGAACCTATCACACTTATGAACTTCATGGACTTTCGTTGATCCATGAACTGCAACTAAGTGAAAATGAGTTAATTTCTGATTTGACCATGCCCACAACTAATCTTATTAACTGCCAAAATCAAAATCAAAATTCAAACTTAAATTGGCATAGTGGATATAGAGGCAAGAATAATAATGAAAATTGAATCAGTTATAGAGGAAGAAATATAGGATATTCTTCAAACTATAATCAATATCGAAGTAAACAAAACTATAGAGGTAATGGCAATCAATCAAACAAAGTTGTTTGTCAAGCATGTGATAAACCGAGTCACACGCCAAGAAAGTATTTTCAATATGCCTTACTCTATCAATCAAGCTCTCCACAAGCATATTATTCTGAAGATCATAATAGAATTGAAAGATTTTCAGCCAAGATTTGTATTCCTAATTCTAAGACTACTCTAGATCTTTCCAAATGTATTAAATTGGACTTTTATTGTAATCTATATAAAGACAAGAAGAGAAGAGTCCCTATTCAAGATTGAATAGAGAGACTATCATGGACATAAGTATTTACCGAACCACGTTAAATCGGCTTTGCATATGTGAGTGTATTTGGTGCATTAAGTGTGTGTGGTTCATATTATGAGGGATGTTTACAATTGAGAATGGGGTTGTCCGCTTTGCTTCAATAATAGAAGGTTTAAATGCTAATAATTATCGGACACAGACTTGTTCGACTGCACATCGAACAGGGATGGCAGTGGACCGGGGCGGGGACGGGGGACAAGGTCTCCACTCTTGCACTGACTCAAAATTCGAACATCCATCCCCGCCCCTATCCCCGCATGGGTTTGGATTTTAACCTCCATCTCTGGTCCAAACAGGGCGAGGCGGTGCCCCATTTTTCCTCGGTTCATTGCCATCCTTAGAAGGATTGGGGAAGGGGCGGGGCGGAGCAAGGCGGGATCGAGACGACGACATGGCAGGGCGGGAGATAGCGTAAGTCCATCCCCGCCTTCATCCCTACACGGGTTTTGATTTTAACCTTTATCCCCACCATAATCCATGTTTCATGTCCTCCATTCCCAGTCCAAATGGGGCGAGGCGGGGCCAGGCCCCGTCTCCCCCGGTTCCACTGTCATCCCTAACATCAACAATCAGTGTAACTGTTTTAGACGCATATAATTAGGGGTGGCAAAACCTGACACGACCCGCCAACCCGCCTCTTAGGCGGGTTCGGGTTGGGCTTAAGCCAACCCGTTTAATAAACGGGTCGACCCGCCTACTTAACCCGTTTATTAAACGGGCCAGGTTCGGGTTGGGGGTATGCCAACCCGCCAACCCGGCTGACCTGTTTAATAAACGGGTTAGGCGGGCAGGTCAACCCGCCAACCCGACCCGCGAACCTGGCCCGCGAACCTGAGAACCCGTTTACCCGACCCAACCCATTTATTAAATGGGTTGGTGGGTCGTGTCGGGTTACCCGTTTATTAAACGGGCCGGGTTCGTGTTTGCCACAGCCGACCCATTTAATAAACGGGTCAGGTTCGGGTTGAGGTATGCTGACCTGCCAACCCGTCGGGTCGACCCGCCAACCCGACATGATTGCCACCCCTACATATAATGATGAAACACCCACTTATTCGAATTCACATCAAACTACGTAAATGTTGATGCCTAAAGCCTTATCTTTTTTATTGGATAGTTTTTTTTTTTTTCTCAGTGCTTCCTAAATATGTACGAAAATGCATGACAGTTATTTGTGGAGTTTGGTTAATTTTTAAACATACAAGGTGAGATTTTTTTGTTATTTTTCTGCTGGCATGGAACGCCTACCTATGAAGATTCTTCTTAGGATGCTTTTTCACATGACGTGCTTCACGGTTTCAAAATATGGAAAAGCCTAAAAGCATGTTTGTGTGCCACTAAAACCCAAGGGTTTCCATGGCAACACAAACATGCGACTCCCTTTTTCCTGTGGAATGGGAGGGTGATTTTTTCATTGGTGACCACATGTTTTCCTCATAGTCCTTTCCTCGAGTTTTATTTTGTGAAAGGAAGCTTATGTGATGGAGCTTCCTGACTTGCAAACATGCAGTTCGGTTCCACTCATCCACTATGGCATCTTCCATCTTCATACCTCTCTTAAATCTTATAATGTAAATTGTTTTTTTTTTATCAAATCTTACCCTAGAGATGGATTCGGTATGGTTAATTTAATACGAAATGACCCCTAAATCCTGTTTTTCTGATGAAAAATGTGATTTTTTAAATCACAAAATTTTGTATTTTGTCAACAATTGATTTTTGAATCCCCAAAAAATCCTGCACACAAGTCAAATATTTGGCGATTTAAATGTCCATCTTCACTGACCCGAAGGAGCAGCATAGTTGGAACGGCCCCGGCTGTTAGACAGGCAGTCAAGCTTCGATTTTTCACAACCGTTACTTTCCTTGCGTAAGCCGAAGCCAGTGGCTCAGTGGGGGTCAAGGGGTGTGCTCTGGTTTACACCCCTCTAAGGTGGTTTCCCGGTTACTATATGGGAGAAAAAATGTTCATTTTCACTAAATGAGTGGTGCAGATCACATCTATGGCCTCTCATCAATGAAATCTCAAGGAGGCGTATGAAGATACTGATGACTTTGCGGATGAGTGAAACCGATTTGGCAAACATGCCCTAAATGGCAGCTCATACATAATTGGAGTTTCTTTCCAAAGTAACAACTGAATTTTCATGAAAATGATGTTAATTATGAAAATGGAGGTCAAGAAAATATCTTTAATTTTCATGAAAATGGTGTTAATTATGAACATGGAGGTCAAGAAAATATCTTTCAAGATATGCAATGATATTTTTCAGAAGTTATTAAGGATATGTTTGGGATTGGGAGATGGGGGAGTTAGTAAATGCTACCTACCTTATTTAACCTGGCTGAGGTTTGAAAGACCCGTTTCATTCTGCACTTTGAGTAAACTCTATTTTGTCAGACTCAATGTTTTTAACATGAATGTTATATAGTAAAAAAAACATACTGTGTACAATTTTCTAATTATAGGGTAGGGTTAATTGAGATATAGTTATGTCTTGTATGGCATATTTATTGGTGCATCAAAGCATGTAGAAGAAAAATAAGGAGACCTGATTGGGGTGACTTTTTGCCATTCAAGTTACTTTTTTTGGCATCTCTAACCAAAAATGTATGTAATGTCTGCAATCTATTTTAAGAGAATGTTGTGGTAGGGAGAATAGCTAAGTTGGTACCGTATTTAGACGATAGGGTGACAGAACCAAAGGAACAAAAAGAAGGGGAGAACACCTTATTTCACATTATTAGGGACTGGAAAATGAGTAACAAACAGAACAGGGCATATTCGGGATTCGCTCGTTTACAGTGGACTGAGCTCGTGACACAAGCCCTCGTGTTTAGCCGAGCTGACTTTAAGCTCTGCTCGTCCCTTAACGACAAGAGTGAAACACTAACTGACTCGTGTAAAAAAGTTTTATGGAATTTATACGTGGAATATATATATATATATATAGAGAGAGAGAGAGAGATGGGTAGGTGTGAAATGATACGTGCTAGATGATCCGTTCTAAATGAGTATTTTAGGGTTTTTTCATTTTATTTTTAAAATTTGGATAGTACAGATGTGATCAATGTACTTAGTTTTTATAGGGATCAGCTCTTGAAGTGTTGGATTTCAATACATTGGTGGGTTTTTATAAGGTTCAAAAAATTAAAAGTTCAAAATCTTTGTAAATTTTTTAGGCTCCAAATATCATTGAAAGGATTCCTCGTAAACCGACCATGCCCAACACAATTATGGGGTCAGAACTGAAAAAAAAAGCACCAAACGAGCATAAAACCCATTTAATTGCACCTACCTAGAGAGAGAGAGAGAGACAGAGAGTAATGGGTAGGTGCGAAATGAGTTTTTCAAGGTTTTATTATTTTATTTTAAAATTTTGATTGTGCGGTCCAAAATTTTTGTAAATTTTTTATGCACAAATATTATTTTTTTATCAAAAAGTTCCTCGTAAATCAACATGCCCAACACATTTATAAGGTCGAAACTGCAAAAAAAACATAGAAAAACCCATTTAACACATATTAATTTGGCACCTATATATATATATATATACATATATATATATATATATATATATATATATATATATATATATATATATGACAATATTGGCTACTAATGAAAGTACAGAACTAACAAGTAGAAATCACCCTTTTCTTCAAAAAATACCAATTTTTTGTAGATCAAATGTTACAGATGTGATATGCATGATTTGCTCAGGAGGAAACCTGTTTTGAATCATGTGATTATGACAATTAATTAAGTTTTTAAAAGAGTAAAAAATCAATAGCCCACAATATGCCAAAATTTCATAACTCAAAAAATCATATTTTTACATCACAAAATCATGATTAGGACTTGATCCTTAGCAAACAAACCATACTGAACACTTCATTAGTGGCCAATATTTATATATATATATATATTACTTCATAAATATATATTTTTATATATGAAACTTAATAATATTTTACATGTATATTTTTCATGCAACTTACCCAAACCGAGCCAAATACAGGGTGGACTTGTAGCCCGGCTCGCCAGCTACACAGGCCGCTTATGAACGTGTTCGTGACCAGCCGAGCTGAATTGAGTCCTGAGCTGTTCGGTTCATTTACCAGACCTGTACAAGATGACTAAGATGTCCTTATGAAAACCAGTACACAAATTATATATCAATTACCAAAGCAGTGGGTGATGTGATCTTGTGCAATCAAGTTGTACGGAAAGTCGAGATCTTGCCGATGCACCAAGTAGTGCTTTTTAGATTGACCTAGAGGCCCTTAGATTTTATGTGCTAGCTAGACTATATATTAAGCCACTTAGTGCAGCACTACTGGGCTTAAAATTGTTAGGTAAAAAATCCAGAGTGATAGACTAGATACTCGAGCAATCTTGTTATCCATGAAAGACGCCAAGGGTGGACTCGCCAACATGGCCTCAGGCTCATAGCTAGATAGGGAGGTCTTCCCTACTTTGAGTCCATGCGTGAGTGAAAAATAAACCATAAAATTAAACTATAAAAAAAATAAATCATAAAATTAAATATAAAAGCTCTAATTCAAATCCTAATCAAAGAAAAAAGTCGTAATCAAATACAAGAAAAACCATAATCAAACTAACTATAAAAAACCTTAATTAAAGATTTTTTATTCAAAACCCTAAACAAAGAAAAACACTAATCAAATTAAGTATAAAAAACTTCAATTTAAGAATTTTGATTTAAAACCCTAATCAAATAAAAAACCTAATAAACTAACTATAAAAGCCTTAATTTAAGAAATTTGATTCAAAACCCTAATAAAAAGAAATCAAAGAAAAACATTAATTAAATCAAAGAAACGCCCTAATCAAATTTACTAAAAAATAAAAAAATATAAGATAATCAAATAAATTTCTTATTCACAGTCATAATCAAAGCCCTAATAAAAGGAAATCAAAGGAAAAACTTTAATTAAATCAAAGAAAAACCATAATCAACTTTACTAAAAAATAAACCATAATCAAATAAATTTCTTATTCACAGTCATAATCAAAGCCCTAATCGACGAAGAAGAGAGAGAGAGAGAGAGAGAGAGAGAGAGAGAGAGAGAGAGACCTGTTGCCGGCCGTTGGCCTTGCCGCCTGGCCGCTAAACAAGTCTATGTGTGTGTGTGTGAGTGAGAGATAGAGAGAGGAGAATGAGATGAGCTGGGGGTAGATCCCCTCTCCCCGACTTTTTTTTTTCTTATTAAGATCGTTCACCCCTTCCTGTTCTCAGCGTAACAGGGGGTTTCCATGGATGCGGGGGGGCGTCGCGCTTCGGCAGCATATCATGTGTTACGTATAGGATGCGTGATCAAACACACCGAGGGTATTTACATAATTTTATACTAAGTCAGTGGCCATAGGTATGACAATCTAAAAGAAGTAGCGTATTCGGGACTTTGATCCCAAGTGTGGTTTTTTCCTGTAATAAAAAGTTTCGCTTTTCTTGAATCTGATTATTTTGATACAAACCATCAACCAGTATGACGATGACGATGACAATATCAAGTATAGGATACCATATGATATGCTCATGTGACTCATGTTGGCGCCAAGTCGCCAACAAGCATGTCATATGATCCACTGATTTTAAAAAAATCGATGGTCTAAATTTGAAGTGAAATTTTTGTATTAGGTCATAAAACGTGTGGATCCCATGCAAAGAAAAGAACTATCAAAATGCATTGTCGACCTGTCCTGATCAGTAGCTCATATGTGTGTGGGGAATGGATCGGTTCATTCCTATCCATAAAGGAACTTTTTTGAGTTGCTTTATTCGCTTTCTATCTCTTTCTGTAAAAATGAAAAGTAAACAAAGCCAAAGTGATTAGCAACTAGATCCCATTCACTTCATGCAATGCAAGTGAACCAAGCTAGCCTTTCCAAGGGTTGATGCGTTGTTACAATCCCTTTATGACAAGGACAGTTCAACCACAAAGGATGATCATTAATCACTCTCATGGATAGGATCCATTTGCTCTCTCTCTCTCTCTCTCTCTCTCTCTCTCTCTCTCTCTCTCTATATATATATATATATATATATATATATATATATATATATATATATATATATATATATATATATATATATATATATATATACACACACAAAAGACATGACCATCTACAGATAAGAATAGGAAAAGTCTCATTTGGAGACTTCCTTTTGCCTATAATTCCAAAAGGAAACCTTTCTTTTTTCTCAATTTCCTGATATATACCTAAGTTTTTAGGCGATTGTCAAATAAGGACTTGATCAGTGATTACCCTCTCAACTACTTAACAGATGTCAAATGGTTTAAAAGGACAAAAGTACCCTTAACCCCTTCTTGTTTCCATTGTCCGCATCATGTGTTTGAAAGGACAATAGTGTGTTTTTAACTTTTTAGTAGAGGTGTCAACCGGTCAAGTTTAGTTAGGACCCAGGTGTAACCAGACTTAGACCAGATTTTTGGGTATGGTATCGGGTTCATACTTAGGTCTAATCCGGTCTACTGTAAAAGAAACCATATCCGGATCCGATAAGAACTACACGAACCAGACTCTGACCATGCCTGATAAAATAATATTTTTTATCATTTTTATATTGAAATATTGTGGATCTTAACCGGAAAATGGATTGGGCCTGGATCTGGTATAAAATTTCACAAACTATACCTGGGTCTACGTATTAATCTGAGTCCGAACCCAGGTCTTTTTATTTGTCACCATTTGCTCCATCAATCTTTTTTTTTTTTTTTTTTTGGACAGAGAAAGCTGGGGTTGGGCAGACACCTACTAGTTTTTTTTTTTTTTTAAGAAGCAGACCACTATCAGTTGTACAGCCATATCATTGGGATTCCAACTTGCAACGTCAAAGTGACGTGCACTAACCATAGTGACGAAAGTTAAAAACGGCAAAATCTTGCCAGGCAAAAAACTCGAGAGATTTTGAAAATTTTCATAAATCTAGTGTTTTTTTTTTTGGCAAAATCTCGGGAATAAAAACACAAATCAAAAATATAAAAAAACATTTTTTATAAGAAAATATAGATAAAACACATTTAAAAATAAAAATCTCTGGGCTTTTCATGATAAATATATTTTAAAAATATAAATATCACGATATTTGTAACAGTTTGAAAATTTTGCGAGAAATTGCTCTTTTAAACTTTTAAACTTTTAGGCAATTTCTCGTGATATATGGGCGAGATTTTTTATAAATCTCGCAATATTAATTTGTCACAGATGCATTAACTGCTCTTGGCTCCATCAATCTTGCAATGAGCTGGCTGGGATGGACGTACACCACGTTCAGCAGTTCGTTATAACTGTCACGTTCAGTAGTTCGTTGGAAGTGTAAGAAACACATCATGCAGTTTCTGAAGCCTTCTGTTTAAGGCACAATGCTTGGCAATAGACATGGAAACAAAGCAAGCTCTTTCAAATTTCAATATATGAAAGTGTGGTTGGGAAGACTGGCTTGGCTCATTAGGAAATGAACAGAAAATTCGGATGGGCTGAAACCAAAAATGTGTAGACTCACCAATCTTGTGGCACCAAGTGAAAGGGTTAGAATACCAACGAGGGCTCAGCTTGTCTGGTAGGAGCAGCTAGTGCACGTCACTTTGTGTTGGGAGGTTGCAAGTTTGAATCCCAATAGTATGGTTGTATAACATTGATGTAAAAACGACAGGTCCCTTTACCCACAAGTAGTGGTGTCAATGGGTCAGGTTTGACCCGTACCAAATTCTATAGGGTTAAGGTTTGGTGATAGATAAGAAGGCCCAATTAGAATTCAGGCCCGATTAATATATGGAGCCGATTATGGTTTGTGAAATTTCATACCAAACCTGGGCCCGACCCAAGTTTTGATTAAGATATGCAAATTTTCATTGTAAAAATAATAAAAAATATTATTTTACCCTGGTATGGTTCGGGTCTGGTTCATGTATTCCTTATGGGATCCGAGTATGGTTTCTCTTATGGTGGGTTCAATTTGACCCAAGTCCGGACCCAATACCATCATCTCAAGTCAGGTTTGGGTCTGATTCTACATGGGTCCGAACCAAACCTGAGCCGTTGAGACCCCTACCAACAAAGAGAGTACTCAGCTTTGACCTCGCATTAGGGGATGAGACACCCGTAGGTTTTGAACTCGTGACGTGTCTTCAACTTTATGAGGTTCAGGTGTCACTACAAGAAAATTGTTAATTAGCGACGGAATTTTTCCATCGCTAATTAGCGACAGATTAGCTAGAGAAACAATATGTCGCTAATTCGCGACGGATTAGCGAGGAAACAACTTTTATCGCTAATCTGTCACTACTTAGACGCGGATTAGCGACTGCAATGTTTTGTCGCTAATTCTTATTACAAGAACACCATTTTAGCGATGGATTTAGAGAGGGAACTATGTCGTCGCTAATCCGTCGCTAATTAGCGACGCCGTAGCGACATAATATATTCCGTCGCTTTTTTGGTATTTTGATTTACGATGGCTTAGCGACGGAATTATTCCGTCGCTAAGCCGTCGCTAAATGTCGCGTAAATCCCTAATCTCATCCCTCTTTCTCTTTTTCCTGTTTCGTTGTCTTGCTCCCGCCCTCTCCCTCTCGCCACCGCCCGGCCGCCGCCGCTCGCCAGCCGCCGCTCTCCGTCCACCGCTCGCCAGCCGCCGCTCCCCTCTTCTCTGTAGACGATCCATTAACCCCGCAATCCATTTTCTCGCAATCATCCATCTTCTGCCTCTCCATCTTCTTCTCCTTCACGATCTGCATCTTCCTCATTCCTCTTCCATTCCACCTCATCAGGAGCGACACAGCAGCTCGCCACTTCCCCTGGTTCCTTCTGTGCACCGCGCTTCACCCCATCACAGTACATCTGCGTCTTCTTCTTCCTCCCAATCGGCTGAACCAAAGTCACTTTTCAACCTCCAGGGCTCCGAGCAACCACGGTAAGCATCTCCTCCCTCCTTCTCTTATCCTGTTCCCCTTTACTTTGCATATTTCGCCCCGCCTCATTAGAGCATCGACATAGTATCGGTCTTGTTTATAGCAAGTACCGATCTATGTAAATATGCACATCAAAAGGAACAAATGTGTTCCGATATATTTTCTTTTATTTATCCTTGTTCTGTTTATGCTATGATATTCAGTAATTTTTTTTTTCTGCTAATCTTCGACTTGTGCTTTTATTTTGCTTATTATTTTTTTGAGAGTTTCCGATTCCCCATTCACGTTGTCATCTCTGTTCCCTGAATTTGATCCCACCTCTTCACTAGTCATTTACATGTTGATTTCCTTTTCTATTTCTTTCTCATTTCATAATATTTCAATATTTTTATTTCATTTTGCTTCACATGCTCTGATTCTCTGCAACGAGTTCAGGGTCTTAAACAAAAAAATCTGACAGGCTAGTTGGACAACGGCCTATCACTTTTTTTTTTCTTTCTTTTCGTTTCTGCAAGTGTTAAAAAAAAAAAAGGAGAGCAGATCAAAAGATCTCTGGCATCAATCTAATTTCTGGATTGATTCTGATTTGTTGGAATCTTGTTGAAGGTTAACCCGATTGCTTTAATTCTTTCATGGGTGTTGATGCTCTCGATTCAAAATATATTCAAAAGATGAAGATATTATATCTAGATATTGCTATTCTTATTTAAATTCTAAAGTTGTCTCTGTATATTCCTGTTACATTAATGTCTATTCCTGAAATTAATTTGCGGAGGCCACCTGACAAATCAATTTGCTTTTGCTGATTCTTTGGCCGAAATCCATCTGTTAACTAAGGTCATGTTGTGATATTCATCTCAATAACGTAAGGAATTCGTGGGGTAAAAGGGTTGATGTGCCCATAAGTTTGTTAAGGCCCATGTACAGCTCTGCCCTCCTTTATTTGTTGCTATCTGGATGGCAATCAGAACGAAAATGTGGGTTGAACATATGGTAGATAATGATGTAAGGGTACATGATAAGTGATTAGGAAGGGCAGGATTTCTCAAGGAAATGAATTACCGGTGCATAAGTGGTGGGTTTCTCGTGAAAACCTCACTCATCCAGTACTTCCATGGCAACATCAGGTTAATGGAATGAGAAAATTACAGATCAGTTGTCTGACCACACCCCTCTTCTCTGTATTGCAAGTTAATTTTTCTGTTTTCCTGTATTTCAATTTCCAATTGTGTTTTTCTCGTTATTTTCTTGTTTCATTTTTCTGTGTTTGCTTTTCATCATTGCATTTCATGTTTAGATAATTCCTTGTCTGCATTTCTTGTTCTGCTAATTTTTGTTAATCTTTTAGTTTTTCATTCTTGTAAAAGTTTTGTTTAGTCTTTTTGCTTCCTTTGCATAAGTGTTTGTGTTTCCCTAATTTGCTTCAATATTCATTGCAGTACATTACTTGCACACTTTATTTCAGCGCATTTCATCATTAGATATATCATCGTCAGTTTAGTTGTTTTTTGCATTGCATAAGTGTTTGTGTTTCCCTAATTAGCTTCAATATTCATTTTAACACAGTGTTTTTTGCAGATTTCTCAACGGAACTCGCTTGTGCCCCGCCACCCGTGGTAAGTAAGTGACAAAAACAATGCAAATCGGGTAAATAACCGTGGTGAGTAAGTGATGCAAGCGCATCACATGTTATTTAATTTATTGAATGTAACACTTTATTGTTCACACGCTCACTTAGTTGTTGATATCTAGGACTGCTTTGTTGGAGTTCGAAGATCATGCTGAGCATGATTTTAATGTATGAATATGGAAGTGTTCTTATTTTTGGAGTACGGAGTCCATGCTAGGCATGGTAGTAGTTAGTGGGATATTGAAGTGTGTTTGCTGCAGGTACATGTTTGACATTTGTTTGATATGAATTATTTCGATGTATTGCAATGTTTGATGTGATTGTATTCATGCTTACATGTAGTTACTTTCAATTTGATTATGTCTTCCATGTGAAATTGTATACTGAAAGCATGCTTCAAATGAATGTATCGTGTCATGAATAGTTTGCACATGAAAATATTAAGTTATCAATGCATGCATCATAATTCTTGTGATTGTATGACATCATATATTGCATGATAAATTTGATATTTTCTTTATCATAGCATTCTGATGGTTCTCTTTTAACTGGTTAGGATACTATTCGTAACATCATACGACAAAATGACTGTAAACCGTGAATGGATGTACCGTAGGATAGTGAACAATGAGTTATCGCATGAATATATGGATGGTGTTGACAGTTTTATTGAATTTGCAACGACAAGTGTCAGTACAGTAGATCCCACAGGTCGGATTAGGTGTCCCTGCAAGATTTGTAAGAATAATCGATTTGTAGAACCTCATGGCGTTAGACATCACCTATACAGGAAGGGTTTTGTGAGTGATTATCAGAACTGGACGTTTCATGGAGAAGAATTTAGAAACGATTTTGATGCACGGGTGAATGTGGTGCACAATAATCCATATACGAATTTGATATTTGATGCCGCAGGAACAGAACTGGGTTCTGCTATGAGTTCTAGTGATGTAAGAACTGCCGTAGATGAAGAATCACCAAACCATGCAGCTAGTAGATTTTATGATTTACTTAGAGATGCTGATGAGTCACTTTGGAACGGTTGTGAGAGTCACACTATCTTGTCTGCAGTTCTTCAACTAATGAATTTGAAGTCCGAGTATAATTTGAGTCAATCATGTTTTGACCGTTTGTGCATGATTATGAAGAGTATGTTGCCTAAAGATGAGAAATTGCCACAAAATTTCTATCGTGTGAAAGTTATGGTCAACGCTCTAGGTATGGGTTACAAAAAGATTGATGTTTGTTCAAATCACTGCATGTTGTATTTCAAGGAGCAGGAAAACGACATATCATGCCCGTCATGTGGGCATCCTCGGTTCAAGCCAAAGACAAGAGACAATGGTAGCACGAGATCAAAGGAAGTTTCATACAAGTCTCTCCGCTACTTTCCTATCACTCCTAGATTGCAGCGATTGTATATGTCTTCAAGGACAGCTAAACACATGAGATGGCATGCAAATAAAGTTCGACACGATGAAAACAAGATCACGCATCCTGTTGACGCTGAAGCTTGGAAGCACTTTGATCGTACACATCAGAACTTCGCAATGGAAGTGCAAAATGTTAGACTCGATATATGTACAGATGGATTTAATCCATTTGGGGGTAGATCAACTCCATACTCATGTTGGCCAGTATTTGTAACTCCATACAACCTTCCACCAAGCTTGTGTATGAAACGTCCAAATCTTTTCTTGTCTCTGTTGATCCCTGGTCTGACCTCACCTGGCTAAAATCTTGATGTAGATCTAAGGCCATTGATTGATGAACTAAAAGTACTGTGGGATGATGGTGTTACCACGTATGATGCCCACAAAAAACAAAATTTCAACATAAAGGACGTTGTTCTATGGATAATCAGTGACTTCCCTGCATATGGTATGTTATCTGGTTGGAGCACACATGGGAGGTTGGCTTGTCCGTACTGCATGGAGGATTCCAAAGCTTTTAGATTGAGGCATGGAAGGAAGCCTTGCTGGTTTGAGTGCCATCGTCGATTTCTACCCAGCGATCATCCGTTCCGACGTCAAAAGAATGCATTTAAAGCAGGCACAACTGAAACGGAAGGTCCATCCTCAAGATTTTCCGGCATAGAGATTCTAAGAAGATTGCGATACTTTCCAGATGTATTAACAGATGCCCGCAGTTCTACACCCTTCTGTGGATTTGGGAAGGATCACAATTGGACGAAAAAATCTATTTTTTGGGAACTACCGTATTGGCCGACCCTATTGATACGAATAATTTGGATGTGATGCATGTAGAGAAAAATGTGTTTGATAATGTGTTCAATACAGTAATGAATATTAAAGGAAAAATGAAGGATAATCCGAATGCCCGTATGAATTTAAAATTAATATGTAAAAGGCCAGAATTGGAACTCAAAGAGTATAATGGCAAAGTACTGAAACCAAAGGCGAAGTACGTGCTCGGACCTGATCAAATAAAACATGTATGTCAATGGTTGAGACAACTGAGATTTCCAGATGGATATGTCTCTAACATTGCTCGGGCTGTGAAGATTGACGATGGACAGTTATATGGGTTGAAGAGCCATGATTGTCATATCTTTATGCAATGATTGATACCCCTAGCATTCCATGATATGTTAGACAAACCTATATGGGGGTATTGTCTGAGTTGAGCGGATTTTTCAGAACATTGTGCGCATCGGAGGTCGTTGTATCAGATGTAAAGAATCTCGAGGACTCTATCATCACCACTGTTTGTCTGTTAGAAAAGATATTTTCGCCAGCATTTTTCGATGTTATGGAACATTTGATCATACATCTGCCATATGAACTAAGGGTTGGTGGCCCTGTGCAATATCGATGGATGTACCCATTTGTAAGGTATATGTTTTTTTATATTTGTTTCTTTAATGACAGATATTTAAAATTTGAAATGTATATTCTTGTCAGATGCATGTTCGACCTAAAAAAAAAGGTTCGTAATAAAGAAAGAGTAGAAGGCTCTATTTGTGAGGCGTACACTTTAGAAGAGATTTCAAATTTCTCATCTATGTACTTTGAACCTCATATTCCAACATGTTACACATGCCCGCCCTGTAACGATGATGGAGAACAAGTAACTGTAGCTGACAAGCTGTCGATATTTCAACCACTTGGGCATGCATTTGGTAGTTGTCGATCAAGGCTATTGACAGATCGAGAGCAAGATGCAACACACATCTATATTCTTTTTAATTGCTCAGCGATCGACCCATACATCGAGTAAGTATATGTATATGCAACTCAATTATAAATCCTTTTATGTTCTATATGTGGATACATGGCTCGGTAATATAAGTATTTGTGGTTTGCAGACGATTTGATCTGGAGTTGCAAAACGAAGTTTCACATCTCACTGATGCAGAAGTACAAAAAGAACGTGAAACTAAGTTTGTGGAGTGGTTAAAACAGTTGGTAAAGAAGCTAACATAAATTTTGTACTTATAAACAACACTAAGTTACTTAATTGATCGTGATCACAATCATTGTTTATGTCTGTGCGTAGGTTCGCCATGGTGATGTTAAAGATCAAGGAATATGTGATTTAGAAAATGGTCCGACCAAAGTTGTGCAATGCTACAACGGGTATATCGTAAATGGTTATCGATTCCATACAAAAGACTACGGTATAAACAAATCAACGATAAATAGTGGTGTGTGTGTTAAGGGTAGCAGCTACGGTAAAAATGAACATGATTACTACGGTGTTATAGAGGAAATAATGGAGTTGACTTACTTAGGCATGAATAACACAGTTACGATATTCAAGTGTCATTGGTTTGATCCAACTGCAACAAGACTCGACAAAGCTTCAGGCATTGTGGAGGTGAATCATAAATCCAGGTTTGGAACATATGAACCATTCATATTAGCCGCGCAAGCTCAACAAGTTTATTATACTTCATATCCGAGTATAAAAAAGTCAGATAGAAATGAATGATGGGCAGTTTGCAAGGTGAAATCCAAACTATACCCCGAGTATGATCAGTTACAGGAAGATGAGTTAGCTGAAGACAGTGATTACTATCAATCAGATGATGTCTATGACTTCGCTTATGGTCACGATGTTGCGCATGATATGCATGTCATATCTCCATTGGCCGATGAAACATTCATAGAGGAATGTGATCCAAATGATGTACCAAGTGGATGGGCAAACAATGAAGAAGAAGAAGAAAGTCAAACTAGTGACGAGGAAGAATTCTCAAGCTAGTGAGCAAAATCTTATACTACAATCCTCTATTTAAATGCATTGTAATACTTGATGTGAGTTGTATTGCAATACTTGGTGTGAATGATTAAAAATTTTATTTGAATGTATTGTAATACTTGATACGAATGATTCGAATGCATTGTAATACTTGATGTGAATGATTTCAATTATCTGAATGTATTATAATTTATGCAACGAATGATTTGAATTAGTGCAATACTTGATGTGAATGATTTGAATTATTTGAATGCATTGCAATACTTGATGCGAATGACTTGAATAAATTGTAATACTTGATGTGAATTATTTGAATGTATTGTATGACATATGTTATTTGTTAGAATATGGTTCGTAGAGGTTATAGTGGTCGCTCATCCAGTAGTAGTCAGGCTCAACCTTCATCTTCACAGGCTCCTGTGATAGGTATATCATATAACTAATTGGATGCTTGATTAGTTCAAATGCGCATTCTGAAAATTTCTAATGTATTTTTTTACAGATGATGTTGCGCCTGTACACGACCCACCTACACCAGTTGATCACACAAGTCAACAGCCAACACAGGAAACAGGGTCTTCTCAGGCTGGCACAAGAAGACTCATTCGAATAGTGTATATCGATAATCGACCGTAAGTATTTTGTTTTCAATTATTGTATATCTTTTAAATATTTTATATTGATATTTACTGTGTAACAATTCATGTGCAGCACGAGGTTTGAGCCACAAGAAGTAGTACGAGAGATTAGGAATTCACTTATTCAACATCTACCAGGACCAGTTGCTCAATGGAAAGAGTACCCAATGGAGGTGTTAGACAGATTGTGGTCCTCATTCATGGTATACAGTTATTCCTCATAGTTAATGTGTTTCATATTTAATTTATTTAAGCAATGTCTACTAGCTTTCTGAAAATATTTGTAGGCTTCGAATCGCTTCGCAACTACGGTGAAAGAAAATGATGCAAGGAAGGTGTGGCAGAAGGTGGCTGTCAATCGATTTGCAGATATGCTGCACACTATGAAGAATGCAGCAAAAAAAACATCTGGCGTAGTAGATGATCCATTACTGTGGAAGGGCAATGATCCTATTACTATCAGGAGAGATTACTGGGATGAAATGTGCGATAAGTGGGCGGGAGATGCATTTAGAAATCGCTCTGCGAAGGCTGCACAAAATCGATCGAAGATGCCCGAAGCCCATCTACACACAGGTGGATCTAAGACATTTGAGAGTCACCTAAAGAAAATGGTAACTCATCAATATATAATATTAATTTTATAAGTATTGTTGCAAACTTGTGTACTAAATCTTTTGTCATTTAACTTCGCAGGAAGCAGAAAAAGGAGGCAGTGTACCATATAAGGATGTGTTTGTAGAAACACATAAACGGAAGACCACGGGAGTCTTCGTATCAGAGAAGGCGAGAACGACAACGGTATGTATTAATTCTATTAATAATCATTGCAATATATATGCAAGTTATTATAATGTTATCATTAATTATTAATGAATACTTTAAACATTATTTTGTAGGAGGCATATGAGCAACAGATGGTAGAGCGATATGGTGATGACGCTACTCAGCATCCATCATTTGATCCTACAACATGGGTGACTGCAGCAGGTGAACCCAAAAAAGGTCGCGTGTTCGGGTTTGAGAGTAATATGAACACTTCACCAGTTATGGGTTCTTTCAGTTACGGCTCACCGACTTCTTGCGCCGACATAAGCTCCAAGCAGCCGACTATTCTTTCCGATGATGATGTACGCCAGATCATTAATGAATCACTGAATAACTACTTCCAATACACCGTCGCCCCCTTTCTCCGAAATGAGATCAAGGCCGCTGTTCAGGATAGGGGATCTTCGATTCCAGGTCCCTCTCAGGTATAATCACATATTCAGTTTTTTGTCTGCCTTAGAACACATATGAGCATAATCAAATCACATATATAACTTTTTGCCTGCCTAAGAACACATATGAGCATGTTATAATCACATATTCAGTTTTTTTACTGTCTTAGAGCACATATGAGCATGCTATAATAACGTATAGAGTTTTTTTATTGCATTAGAGCACATATGAGCATGCTATAATCACATATAAAGTTTTTTTGTCTGCCTTAGAGCACATATGAGCATGATAGAATCACATATAAAGTTTTTTTTACTGCATTAGAACATATATGAGCATGCTATAATCACATATTCAGTTTTTTGACTGCCTAAGAACACATATGAGCATATTATAATCACATATTCAGTTTTTTTATTGTCTTAGCACACATATGAGCATGCTATAATAACATATAGAGTTTTTTTACTGCCTTAGAACACATATGAACATGCTATATATCATTTATGATAGAATCACATATAAATTTTTTTGCTTTGCGTGCCTTAGAGCACATATGAGCATGCTATATTCACATATTCAATTTTTTGACTGTCTTAGCACACATACGAGCATGATCGAATCACATATATAGTTTTTTGCCTGCCTTAAAGCACATCTGAGCATGGTAGAATCACATATAGAGTTTTTCTAGATGCCTTAGAACACATATGAACATGCTATAATCACATATTCAATTTTTTGACTGCTTTAGCACATATATGAGCATGATAGAATCATATATATATATATATATATATATATATATATATATATATATATATATATATATATATATATATAAAACTTTTTGTCTGCCTTAGAGCACATATGAGCATGATAGAATCACATATAGAGTTTTTTTATTGCCTTAGATCACACATAAGCACATGATAGAATCACATATAGTGTGTGATTTATTTTATTATATTTTGTTTATCAATACTGACTGTTCTTTTCTTATGTAGGCTGCTAGCGATAATCTGCGTAGTGGAGATGAATGGACAGATAAAGACAATGAACAAGAAGACGCACAAAATCTTGGTGATGATTAGAGGACTGTGTTGAAGAAGTTCTATTTTTTTATGTTTCCTAATTGTAATTGTTGAATTGTAAATAATTAAACTTCTTAATTTTAAGGTGGAACGATTAATTGTTGTAGATTCTTGTTATATGAAATTTTTTGTGTGGTTTGTTTTTTATTTACAGGAAATATAAATTGTACATGAAATAGAAATTGCTCGGTATTTAATTTTCAAATAATTTTTTTTTAATTTTTTTTCGTGTTTGCGACAGATTAGCGACGGAACCATCCGTCGCTATTCATATTAATTTAGCAACGGCATAGCGACGAAAGTAAATCCGTCGCCAAGCCGTGGTCACCGTTTAGTACCGGCGGATTGACGACGGAATATAGCGCTCGTTATTCCGTCGCAATTAGCAACGGACCTGGCGACAGAATAATTCCGTCGCCAGTTAGCGTCGAAATATTCGCGACGTAAGCATACTGTCGCCTCGTTGTCGCTAATCCGTCGCTAACCATGTTAGCGACGGATTAGCGACGGAATGTGGTCGTCGCTAATCTACTGCTTTGTTGTAGTGTGTCACCCCTACAAGCCCGTAGGGTGTCAATGGCTTAGGTTTGACCTGGATCCAACCCGTACCAAACTCGATAAAGATTTGGTGATAAATGAGAAGGTCCAATTAAAATCTGGGTTATGTGTCTCATTAATATATAAAGTCGTGTATGATTTGTGAAATTTCATACCAGGCCCAGGCCCGACCTGAGTTTTGACTAAGATTGGCAATTTTTCAATGTAAATAAGATATAAAAATATATATATATTAAAAGATAACCAGGTCTGGTTCATGTGAACTTTATAGGATCGGAGTATAGTTTCTCTTGCTGTTGATCTGATTGAACACAGGTCCGGACCCGGTATCATCATCTCAAATCAAATCTGAGTTTGATTTTACCTAGATCCGAACCAAACCCGACCCGTTGACACCCTTACCTCCAGGCTTCAAGAAGACGTAGGCGTTTTTGAAATATATTCCACTGGAATGCCCCTCATTGGTATTATTCCAAATTCCAAGGTTCTAACAAGAGAATAGAAATATTCTTCCACAAGCAACCAAAGTACGACGGACGCGTTGGTTCCCAACGCGGCATCCAAAGCAAACCGTGCACAGCTTTTATTGACTTATGAGCAAATTACAGTAAGGTACATGAATTTAAAGTATTTGACGAAGGGCTGCTTCTTTTTAAATGAAATCGGATCTGACCAGATATCCCTAACTAGGGGTACTCATCGGGCCGGGTGCTCCACAGGGTTATTGGTTACTCGGTCCGTTTCTGGTCAGGCTAGGACCCAATTAAATTCGGGTGAGGCTGCGCCCGATTGCTTAATCGAGCCAGTAATGGACGACCGGGCCCATGTTCAAAAATGCACAAGGCTTGACAGACCCGGGCTGTTACTAAGTCTGGTCCGAGCTCGATTATAATTGGGTCACGAGCTCAAACCCGAAGATGGTCGCGCTTGCTTATCGGGGCTTAATTGGGTCAGGCTGGGCCGGGCAGGCCCCATGGCCAGTTGGCCACCCCTACCCCTGACGGTCAGAGGTCTCTTATATATATATGACAAGTAGGTGCTAACGTCCATCCAAATATGCCAAAAGATACATTGGGTTTTATAAGCAATATATATATATATATAAGATAATATTTAACAATGGTGACAAGCGATGCTTTTTTTGTTTTTATTTTTATATGGTTTTTCATGAAACTAACCTTACAAATATGATTTACATATTTTGCTTAGTGAGAATCGGCTTTTTAAATCACCCGATCGCAATAAATAGGTAGGTTTTTATAAGGCTTCAAAATACCAACGACATAGAATGTGCAATACTGTTCAGGGTCATCAAATTGTGTTTTTTTATTGAGAAAACATGATTAAAAAACGGGTTTTCACTATTTTGAAAATACTGAATTCATCCATGAGGTCAGAGAAGAACACACGCCATAAACTATGTATGTAATCTTACTATTACCAAATATTAACCAACATTGAACGGCAATGGACACGCCCCTGAGTGTTGATTTCGCGTAAAAAAATAGTGACGGAAAAATGACAACTAGCAGCGGTCTAATTGTCGTGTTTTCATAAATAAAAAAAAATTGTTCGCCACGGGCGATCAGCGGCGGACCATAACAGTGGACGGCTTCTCTCTCTCTCTCTCTTCGAATCAAAGCTGATCATACAAAGGGCATTTTCGTTCTTTAGAAGCCTGGGGGCCTTTTTGAAATTTAAAAAGGGTATTTCTGGAGCAATATTTTGGTAATTTGTCCGTCCTTTTGTTCACAAGCTTGAAGTGGACAACTCAATTTCAGACTCCTTGTCTAATAGGGCAGTTTGGTCATTTTCAAAAAACATTTATGTTTATTCATATGCATAAATTTCTGCAATAATGAGTAAAAAGGATTTTCTTTGCTTAAATGACTATAATACCCTGTTTTTTCTAAACTATCACTCAGATGACTCCATTGTTGAGACTAGTTTAGAAAGTGCCCTTCTTAGTCAAAGTCTGACTTGAATGCGTCTTGGTTGGGATTTTCAGTCAGGTAGGTCCGGAGCTTCACTCAGCCAAGCTTATTTTATTGCCAAAGTAGGTAAGGATTAAGCTTGATCAGCATGGCTGTATAGGTTGGTATTTTTTACAGCTAAGTTGGTTTTGAAGTGTGTGTGATAGCAATACTACTTGAATTTGATCAGCTTCAGGCTCAATGGGCTTGTCTTTGTTCGAGTCCTAGGCAACACATAGGACTCATATGGCATGAATATCAAGTAGGTCTCATGGATGATGAACCAAGTACAAGCCAAGTTTACAGGCTTATTCCAATCTTGATTCAAATCATGTGAAGTTTGGCCTTTTTATTTAGTTTGTTTGTACCCTATAGGGTCCGGTATGGTGATAAATAAGAAGACCCGATTAAGACCTGGGTCTGGACCTGAAGGTCCGATTAATACATGGATCCAGGTATAGTTTGTGAAATTTTATACTTGACCCGAGCCCGACTCGAGTTCCGATTAAGACCCAGAAATTTTCAATGTAAAAATGATACAACATTTATTATTTTACCAGGTATGGTACGGGTCTGGTTCATGTAGTTCTTATCGGGTCCGGGTATGGTTTTTCTTATAGTGAACCCATTTAGATCTGGGTCCAGATCCGTTACCATACCCAAAAATTGGGTCCAGGTCTGGTTACACCTGTGTCTGAACCATGGGTCTGAACCAAACCCGACCCTTACTTGCCCCCAGGGTTTAGGACTCATTTATAAATAATTTTCTTTTTAGTTTGTTTAGATTCAGTTTGGAACTTGAATAGATTTGAATTCCAAATTAAATCCAAACAAACTAAAAAAAATGGATTCACAAATGGATCTTAGGCCTGAACCGTCTCGCTTCTGCTCCTGCATCAATGTAATTTCCCTGGAGTGGAGATCCTCGGATCTTTTTGCTCAAGGTGGTGTTTGGCATGAGGTCTATACCATATTGACCCTATCGGATCAAAAACCTATGAATTTGAGATCCATTGTCTCAGATCTATGATCCGAAGCAAATCAAACACACTAAAAAAAACTCATTCTTCTCATAACGGAGATTTTTCATATTTTAATCGTGATCCTAACTTTTTTTTTTATTTTGGTGGAGATCAACTCTGCTAGAAACACGTGTATCTCTAATCTTCAATTGAACTCAAGCTTGAGATTTAAGCATTCAAACACACCCATAGTATCTTGTCCCACATTAGGTGGTGCCAGTGTTGTGAGAGGCGTACGCCTCAATACCTGAAGCGTACGCCTCATAGGCGAAGCGCACACTCAAGGTATTGAGGTGTTGCATTGAGGCGTTTCAGGCTTGAAACGCACGCTTCACTCATGTGAAGCGCACGCCTCAAGTCGAAACCCGCTTCGCTTCTAAAGCGTACGCATCTGCGTATGGACTCGACAATCCCGAAGGAGATCGATCCGATGTTCAGGATGATGTACTTGGTAAACGAGGGCAATCTGCAAGGGATTCAGGAGCTTCTTGATGCAGGGACAGATGTGAACTTTAGAGATATTGATGGGCGGACTGCCCTTCATGTTGCTGCGTGCCAAGGTAGAGTGGATGTTGTTGAATCGCTGCTTAAGCGAGGTGCCAAGGTTGATCTCCAGGACCGCTGGGGAAGCACAGTAAGATTCATTGGTAGTGGTTCATTTCCGGTTTTAACTTTTGTCTGATTTTTCCGCTTCTCAGGAAAAAAAGAAAAAAACCACTTTAATCACTTTCCTAAGCCTGGCCAGCCCACATTACCACCTTTTTCTTTACTCCTTTTTTCGCCCTTTGCCGGTTGGGAAATCTGATTCCTGCCTTTGTCTTTCCCTGCCCCTTTCCTTTCCTTCTTTGCGTTTTCTATCATTCCACCACAGAAGTTTCCACGGCGTCTTTTTCCCCTTTTTCAGGAGATTTCATTCCCTCGCAACGCGGAGAACGCCCTAATCCCTTGCTCCTTCTCGCTACAAAGGTAACGATAAGTTGTTTTTTCGAATCCCAATTCTCTCATTTCTTGTGCTAGACCGAAATTCTCTCTGCAGAACGAAGAAATCTCCTCTAGGGTTGTATATTTTAGGGTTTTGTCTTCTTTTTATTCTATGTTGAGTCTGCTAGAAGTCTTTGTTGTCATTCGGATTCGTCGTAATTGGTGGTTTTGAAATTGGTTGGGGTTTTTCTGCTTTGAATCTTGGGTGTTGAGTGTGTAATCTAGTTCAGTGCAAGGGACCCCCGATTGATCATGAAGCTTACGCTCCAACGCCTCGAGGCTTACGCCTCGTTTCATAACATGCTCAACGCCTAGCTTCGCCTCAGCGCATTTAACAACCTTGGGTGGTGCTTCACCAATGTTTGAACTTTGAAGTTCGGTTTGGATAAGTTGGTTGGGCTTTAATACCAATGGATTGTGACACCTAACTTTTTATATTTAAATCCGAATTGTATTGCAACCGATCACCATATCCCATCATTATCATCATGATTGAGCTTTGTCTCATTTGCATGAGTCCAGGCTTTACAATTTCTGTTATCTTCACTTTTTTTTTTTTTGATAATCAAGCTGTCAACAATTCTTTCAATTCAAAGTAATGCACTGCAATTAGGGTTGTCAACGGGGCCAATTTACCTACCCCTAGGATCCAGATATGGTGATAAATAAGAAGACCCAATTAAGAGCTGAAGGTCCGATTAATACATGAATCTGGGTATAGTTTGTGAAATTTTATGCTAGACCAAGGCCTGGCCCGATTTTTTATCAAGACATGCAATTTTTCAATGTAAAAATGATAAAAAGAAATTATTTTATGGGGTATGGGGTTTGGTTCATATGGTTCTTTTCGGGTTCGGGGACGGTTTCTCTTATGGTGGGTCCGATTAGACTCGAGTTTGAACTGGATACTTTACTTGTAGCCAGGTTTAGTACCCGACCCGTTGACACCCCCTAACTACAACTTGAGAGCGATGAGCAAAATCAACCTTTCCCAGCCCAAAGGGGTTTGGCGTAGTAGAAGAGGGGGACCTTGGCAGATATTGGCTGCTAGACAGGTGGTTAGGGTTTCATTCTTATTGGGGTCAGTCCCTTGTATTACAAAGAGCAAGAGTGTTATGTTATGCCCCTTACTCATGCAGAAGCAAGGTAAACTCCCTTGCTCCATGAGTTTGCACCGTCAAGAAAGCTAAGTATAGCCAGCACAACTAAGTCTTTAATCTCGAGGATGGGTTCCTCATTTTTTAAAGAACAAAAATTACCTTCCCCAAAATTATGTATCGATGCTTTAACATCAACTTACCGATTCCAATTACAAAGGGTCGCTTATATGGTTTAAAGCTCGTAGTTAAGGACGTCTCTTTCTTTCTCCTCCTGTAAGCACTCTTTTCTGCAATGCTAAGCAAGAGAGTCCTTGGGGATGGGAGGAATGCCCATGGAGTTTTACATTGCTGAAACAACGGACCAAAACCTTCAAACAAAGACACACAAACAAGTGGGCTCATGGTCAAAGAACCCAAAAGATTCAACACTGGACATCTCTGGATACGGTCAGGCCACGAAACCCAAAAAAGAAGGGCAGTTTGCGTAAACATTCCATGCACTCTGAGGGTGTGTTGGTGATAAAAGCATTAAATCTCCAAATGAAAGAAGGAAAAGATCTGATTTGTGTGTCATTCTGTGGTAGTGAAAAGAGTTTTTTAAGTAAAAGGGTTTGAACTTTGAACTTTGAACTTTGTTTGAAATGGAACTGGAGTGAGAGAGAGAGAGAGAGGTGGGGAAACGTCTTAGTCAGTTGCAGTGGTGGACAAAAATGCTAGTGTTTTGACGGAGGAGGGAGAGAAGAGGGTGGTCCGTTTTTTCTTTCCCAGTTGGTTTGTGGAGTTGTACCGTATTCGGGTAGCTCGTGAAGGTGGTCTCTCTGTTGGTGGAGGTAAAAATGGAGGAGTTTTTTAACCTACACATGGCTGACCTCATCCTTCATTTCTGTTCTTCTTTCTCCTTCCTCCATTTCTGTTCTTCTTTCTCCTTCCTCCATTTCTGGCAGTTTTCGCTACCACCCACCTTTTCTCTTGGCCTAAAATATGGGTTAGAGTGTTGGGATTTGCGTGTTATCTTATTTTTTTTTATCTTTGTTTGAAGGGTATAATGGTTGTGATGTTGGTGGTGGTTTTCGGGGTCTGCGTGAGTTGAGAAATTTGATGTTGGTTACGCTTTGCTTGTGAGAGGGAGGAAGGTGGGGGAGCGGTTCTTGGTGAGTTTTTCTGTGTCGTTTTCGGTTTTGTGATGGAAAACATGGGGCTTTTCTATATTTTTTCATGGAATTATGATGTTTAGTTGATGTTGGTGGTTTTGGAATTCATAGAGATCGAGGAACTTGAATTCGAGTGCGCTGGAATTTTGAAGAGAAGGTGGGAAAGAGTTTTTTGGGATGTTTCATGTTTGTTTTCATTTCACCTTTTTATCTCTTTCTTATCTTAGAAAATATTAGTTGGATTTCCTTGCTCTTCTGTTCTCTACATAACATAGAAGTTCTTGTTCATTTGTTAATTTTCGTACTTGGAGGGAAGGACTTGCTTTTTAACTGTATATTGTTAATTTTAGATTCTTGTTAACCCTGGGGAGAATTGCTTAGTTTTAGAGCACTGATAGTTTTGTATTTGCTTTTTTTTTTCCATTGAGTAATTGATTCGAGAACAATTGATATGTGAAATTAAGCCTAATAATCTTGCTTGGTAAGCGTGATTCCTTTTAGGAAATAGACGAGAGAAGGAGATGAACTTTGGTGAATGGGAAAATAACAGGGTAAGATGAACATGTTCTTTGAATGGTATCTAGTAACTCATCCGCTGTTGAATGTTGCG
Source organism: Nuphar pumila (assembly GCF_984573655.1). Classification (NCBI taxonomy): domain Eukaryota; kingdom Viridiplantae; phylum Streptophyta; class Magnoliopsida; order Nymphaeales; family Nymphaeaceae; genus Nuphar; species Nuphar pumila. The sequence goes on along the minus strand of NC_143250.1, from coordinate 52,974,387 downwards.
TATGTGTCTTGAAGCATGTTAATAGTGGAAGTAATCTTATTCACTGCTCTTCTTGGTTTTTATGCTGCGTGGTGGGACTAGGCGCTTGCTACCAACCATGGAATTAATTAACTAAGTATGCAGTGTATACCTAAGAATTAATAAGTTCAAATGCATGTTGCAATTCAAGGGCGTGCTTGGTGGTAGAAATGAATGCAGAAGCTCCTTGGCTGGAGGGTCAGCACATAATTGATACTCTGGTTCAATCTGTTTTTAAAACCTGCAAGTAATGTGTCAACTGTCAATGTCTTGACCACTAAATGAATGACTGCTTGATTTAATGGAGGCTTAAATGAAACCATTTGCATGCCTGATTCCAGGTAAGATCACTGGTATCCATCAAGAAGATTAGTGACATTCATATTCCTCCCCTTTAAGAGCTTTTATTTTCTAGAAGATGCCTTTACATTCACGGAGAAGCATGGTGAAAGTCCTTATTCATTTTAATCTTGAACAGAGCTTTTGGTTCATTTCCATGCTGAAGTTCATTCAGTGGTATAGGCTGCTAATTATCTAGAATCTATGTTACTTGGACACTGACATGGGTGTTGGTGTCGAACAGGAGAAGAAGTGTCAGACATGGCGGATCTTAAAAAAGACACTTGGACACAACAATATATATATATATATATATATATATATATATATATATATATATATATATATAAAGAGGCAAACAAAACCATAAAATATAAAATACACATTCTTTTCCCATTTGTAATTTGATCATTGATAATTTACAGTTTTATGAACATGTAAGATTGTAAAGCAAGGTTGTAAGTAATGTATCGTTACCCGTATCGGTCGGGCCCAAAGTTAGATATGTATCGTAGCTTATCGTAAAAAATCATAAATTTTTAATTTTTTTTCAAAAATTCTAAAAAATCAAGAAAAATCAGAAAAATTTAGCAAAAAAGTCTTAAAAATCATAACACATGAAACAATGATGAATTGCACAGATACAACTATAAAATCACATATGAATGCTTGGTGGTAGAAATGAATGCAGAAGCTCCTTGCCTGGAGGGTCAGCACATAATTGATACTCTAGTTCAATCTGTTTTTAAAACCTGCAAGTAATGGGTCAACTGTCAATGTCTTGACCACTAAATGAATGACTCCTTGATTTAATGGAGGCTTAAATGAAACCATTTACATGCCTGATTCTGGGTAAGGTCACTGGTATCCATCAACAAGATTAGTGACATTCATATTCCTCTCCTTTAAGAGCTTTTATTTTCTAGAAGATGCATTTACATTCACGGAGAAGCATGGTGGAAGTCCTTTTTCAGTTTAATCTTGAACTGAGTTTTTGGTTCATTTCCATGCTGAAGTTCATTGAGTGGTATAGGCTGCTAATTATCTAGAATCTGTTACTTGGACACTGACACAGATGTCAGTGTCAAACACAAGAAGAAATGTCAGCTTAAAAAACTAGATACTTGGACACAACAATATATATATAAGAGATTTAAAGAATTATGCAAACAAAACCGTAAAATATAAAATACACATTCTTTTACCATTTGTAATTTGATCATTGATAATTTACAGTTTTATGAACATGTAAGATTGTAAGCAAGGTTGTAAGTAGTGTAGCGTTACTCGTATCGGTCGGGCCCAAAGTTAGATATGTATCGTAGCATATCATAAAAAATCATATTTTTTTTAAATATTTTTCAAAATTCTAAAAAATCAAGAAAAAAAAAATCATAACACATGAAACAACGATGAATTGCACAAGATACAATTATAAAATCACATATGAAACATTTATGTATCTATGAGCTGCATAAGACATCATCAAATATTAAATAATATAGATAATATTGCATGCATATCTCACAAGAACAATGCAAAATATTAAATATCTTTAGAACATGCCACAAGACTCATACTTTCATATTACATAAAAAAACAAAATAACCAAGTTTACGAACACTTTAAGTGTTAAATAACCAAGTTTTTGAAAATATAACTTCAATCATCATTATCATTATCTTCTTCTTCTCCTCCTGATGTTATGCTAGGGGCTATAGGATCAGAAGTAGGGAGCTCATCTTCGTCATACACATCCTCTGAAGGCTACACATACCCCATTTTTTGCCTTACTCATCTTTTTTTTTCTTGTCTTTTTTCTCTCAGACCAGTGAGTAATTGTTGGCATTGTCATTTCACAACATCCGACAAATCCCTTAACATGCAAGGGGAAACATTGTGATGTGTCATGGTTAAATTATGCTTCAACTGAGATATACTACCCGAAACAATATGATGACAATAGTTGCACTCAATTTTCAATCATTTTTCATACTACTTGAGTGCCCCATTGTCATGTCGGATAATTTGATGCCATCTTCTCAAAAACAATTCAATGGGAAACAAAAAATACAGATACCTTAGCCCACTCCCTTGAGTGAAAAAAAAATGATAAAAATGCACTCTTACATGAGAAATCCACAAAAGCCCTCTCCCCTGCGCACAAATCGGCCCCCAAATCGCTCACGCCTATTAGGGTGTGTGGGTTCTCCTCTAAAGGCCTCTACATAAATGAGAGAATGGGCCCTACGGAGGTCTTTAAAATCCAAAATTAAAAAAGTCAGGTTTCACTCATTTTAAAGTGTGTCGAACACGTATTGTACGATACACTATGTATCATACAATACTGTACGATATAGGATTGTATCGTACTATATAGTTGATATGGATACGATACACACTTGTATCGCTATATGAGTGTGTATGGTATCGAGTTAGACCATAGTTATGATACGTGTAGTACAATATGGTACAATACTTACAACATTGATTCTAAGTACAAAAAGTCAAAAACAAAATATCAAGATTAATAGGAGTGTCAATGCATGGTGGATACTTCTTAGATAAGTTTTTTCCACACCCTAGAATAGTCGACACTTCCTTGTTTAACAAGTATTTATAAAGCTGGACACCCTTGTCCTTTATGCAAGAAACTGGACACTACTTGGACACACCACAATTTCAGGTGTCAGGCACCCGACATGCATGTCCAAATTTTTGGATACTTCTAATTTTAAAAACGGTGTGTCAGTGCTGTGTCTAGGAGTGTCGGTGTCGGGAAGTGTTTGATACCAACACTTCAACTTAGGTGAAGTGTCCATGTAACATAGTCTAGATTATAACACATGGATTGGTGACAGTGACTAAGCAACAAGGGTCCATTTCCATATCGCACCTTGATGATACCTACAAGAAAATGATGCAAAATTAAAATAAATTATTATGCCTCATAGCATTTAAATAATTTAAAATAGGATTTACTTATAAAATAAACTAAACCCAGTAAGTGGGTCACACTTAGTGTTCTTTGGCTCTGAATAAAATGAGTTTGAAATGAGTAATCTATGTCATATAGGTGCAGATACGGGTGCGTGTGCGGCAATGTATCACTTTAAAAAAACTTGGGTGCGGGGGTGCAGGGAGGGTGTATATATATATACATACTTTAACAGTTTTAAGTTAGCATTACTAATGAAATAAAAATAATTATCCATAAATTCATGTAATAAATTAAATTAACTATGAAGTACAAGTCTAAGTCAAGCATATTGCATATCAATCAAACAAGTCAAACAAAAAAGAAGCAAATTATGCTAACAAAAGAAGTAATCAATGCATAATTCATAAAACTAAAACATGGATTATGAAGATGATGTAATTTCTTTCCCTTTGTTCGCGAGTCCTTTCCTTTTATCTGCCATTTCTGTCCTTAAAACAAAAAAAAAACATCTCATTAAAATAAAATTCATAAAAATAGCTAGCTAAATTTAGAATAAAATTATAGAACCCAACCCAAACTTGGATTCGGTTCTGCTGAACCCATGTTGGGTTCAGATTCTGCCGAACCCAGGCTCAAGCTGTGGTTTGGTTCTACTGAACCCAGGTTTGTTGAACCCACTTCTGGGTTCAGCTTCTGTTGAACCCAGGCTTGGGTTCAGCAAAGCCGAACCCAACCTTGGGTTTCGCCCTTGCGACAATGAGGTGAGGAGGAGAAGGAAGAAAGAGCGAGAGAGGAGGAGGAGAAGGAAGAAGAAGAAGAAAGAGAGAGAGAGAGAGAGAGAGAGAGAGAGAGAGAGAGAGAAGAAGAAGAAGAAGAAGAAGAAGAAGAAGAAGAAGAAGAAGAAGAAGAAGAAGAAGAAGAAGAAGAAAGAGAGGGGGCGGAAAAGGAGAAAGAAGAAGATAGGAGAGAGAGAAAGGCTTACCGGTGTCGCTGCAGAAGAGGAGGAGAACCGATGTCGCCGTCACTACCGTAGGAAGATGAGGAGGGGGAGTGGGGACAAGAGGCGAAGGAGGGGTCGAGAAAGGGGGGGGGGGGGTTACGTAATTGTGCCTCCCCCCTCCCCCTGTTAGAAAATAATACATATATGTATATATTTGAATATATATATATATATATATATATATATATATATATATATATATATATATATATATATATATATATATATGCACTCTTTGTAATACAAGAGTATTATATGTATAAGTATACGTATATAAATACATATTTAAAGTATATACGTATATTCTTGTAATTTTTATTTTCTTATTTCTATAATTTCTCATTTTATTTATTTTTATTTTTCACTTTTTGTTCCCTTTCTGTATACAATCAGTAGTTGACTGTGTACAGTGTACAACAGTTAGCCACTGACTGTGTACACAGTCCGTCAAATAAGAGTCGTTGGGCTGATTCCCAACAGCTTTAATTAGAGCTGTTGGGAATAGCCCAACGACTCTTTCAAAGTGTAATGTATTATAAATAAGGGCAATGAGCCCATTGTAATAGTAAATTAAAGAAATGGTTTTATCTTCTCATAGCAATAACACAGTGCATTTGAAGCACTTGTTCTTTCTTGTGGTGTAAAGCTTTTTATGTTATTTTGTGTTGGCATATGTTTTGAATATCAAGTTATTTGTAAACTTGATTGTGTGTAAGACTTTTCACATGGTATCAGAGCTTGATGCATGATCAACCATGCATTGGTGGGTTGCCTCGAAAAGCGTGCTTATTCTCCTTCGTGAAAAGACGTGCGTGCTTCTTGTAATGGGTCAAGGGATCCAGACCTGTAATCATGCTATTTTATTAATGGCATGTATGTAATTTATTATTATTGTAATAGGGGTATTTTAGTACCCTAAAATTTGTATTAGTGTGTGCATATAAGTGAATAAGAACAACATCCGATCCCTGTGAGTGGAATCGGGTTTTCTCTGCAGCTCCTTCTCTCTCTCTGTTCCTCACCCTTCACGCATGGATGAACTCGGGTTTTACAAAACTAACATGGTATCAGAGCCACGCTAGAGTTGGATCTGGGATTGATTTCAAAGGTATGTCTAAAAGGATCTGAATCTCATCGTTTTACTCTTCCAAGTCATCAATTTTTTTTTTCTCAATATTCTTTCTATCTGCCTTCTCATCTCGATCTTGATCAGTTCTGATTAAAATCAGATCTGATCAAGTTTCTTCTTTGTCAAAACCGAATCGGTCTTGGTATCTCAATCTTGATTAGTTCTGATTAAAATCAGATCTGATCGAGTTTCTTTTCTGATAAAACTGAATCGGTCTCGGTCTTGGTATCTCGATTTTAGTATTCTCATTTTTTTTCATCATCATCTTGATCAGATCTGATCAGATTAGATCTGATCAGATTCAGTTCTGATCATGATTCTGGGTTGCCTTCTTAATCTTTAATTTGGTTCTAATCTATCTTGTTGATCAGTTTCGATCAGAGTGTGATCTAATCACGTAATCGGTTGTCCATTAATCTCGCCATATTCCTCCTTGACCAGATCTGATCAGATTCAGATCTGGATTCTCCTTCTCTTTGACACCTTCATTACTTTCATTCTTTTCAGTCTTGAAAGGCATTATATCAATATCGGATATATTTTTCTACCCATATGTTCTTTCAGGTTTTCGTATTCAGTGATTAATTTTTTATTCATTTATGAAAATCAGAGATCTGATCGGAATTCAATATTTAGTTTTAAATTAGATATCGGATTTAAATTAGATATTGAATCAGTTTTTTTCTTAATCTTTGTCTAGTGTCCCTTACATAGCCCGATATAGTCCTCTCTGCAAAAAAAAAAAGGTTGCAGGAATTGTAGATGGGCTGTGTGCTGGACACATTCTTATTATTGTGAAACATGGATCCATTTCCTACTCAGTCTGGTATTTCTTTAAGCTTCCTCAGTCAACTCGTGTCTGAAAAATTAAACAATTCTAACTTCTTGACTTGGAAGAGGCAAATCATTCCTTTCATTAGGAGTCAGGATCTTTCTGGACACCTGGATGGATCTGTTCTAGTTCCTTAAGAGTTCATATCACGAGAAGAAAGGGACAGTAAAGGAGCATCTACCACAGTATATGTTAGAAATCCTGAATTTGTAGCTTGGATGAAAAGAGACCAGGCGCTAGTTGCTTATATTACATTTACATTGTCACAAGAGGTGCTTATGGCAATTCCAGATGACTGTACTGCCATGCAACTTTGGGACATACTTGTTCAGACATATTCACAGGTTTCGCAGGCCAGGATTGTGTTTCTTAAAAGAGAGTTTCAAATGTTAAGAAAGGATTCCATGACTATCATGGAGTACTTGAACAAAATGAAGATCATCACAGATCAACTAGCAGTTGTTGGGTGTGCAGTGACTGATAAAGATTTGGTACAACAAACTCTGAGTGGATTGGGGCCTGACTACCATATGATTGTTACTTCCTTATTATGTTTACCTGAGCTGCCTAACTTTAAAGACCTGCGTGCAAAATTACTTCAATATGAGATGAACTTAAAGGGATTTTCTGCAGAATCATCTATGAATACAGGGACACAAGACGTTCTTGCTACATGGATAGCTTATGAACGAGGACGAAAAAGTTATGATGTTAAGGAAAAGGAAGGACAAGGAAGAAGTGGACAAGGAGGCCGTGGACTATTGCTTACACCCAACATATATACCAATCCACAGCGACAGAGGCCAATTCTTACTTGTTTTCTGTGTAATAAAAATGGGCACATCAAAGCTAACTGTTGGTTCAATCCCCTAAATAAAGGAAAATCAACACAGACTGAAGCAAAGAGAGGTACAAACAATACAAGGGCCAACGGAGAAGTAAAGGAGTTATTATTATCAGCTTTAGCAGGATTAAATCTGAAACAGAATGAGCAAGGTACTTGGTACGTGGACTCTGGGGCAGCGACTCACGTTATTGGTGATGCTGGTAAGCTCCTAAACCTTGTTCCTTACATTGGTAGAAGTAGTATAGTTACTGGGGATGGATCCTACCATTCTATCTCTCATATTGGAAACTCCGTTATACCTATGTCAAAGTCCTCTCTCAACCTTTCAAAGGTTCTTTATGCCCCTAACATCAAGAAAAACATTGTTTCCGTTTCTTAACTTGTTGATGATATCAATGCCTCAGTTGAATTTACTCTCTCTTCTGTTCTTGTCAAGGATCTCTGCACGAATGAGACGTTCGCTAAAGGAAAACGGCAATGCAATATTTATGTTTTCCAAGAAGACCCTTCGGCTCGTGTTCGTTCTGTAGACCCAAACTTGAAGCTCTCCTCATCGTCGTCCTCTGAGATTCCTACATGTGTCTTTAGTGTTTCTGAAATCAATAAGCTAAATCTTTGGCATGGTAGTCTAGGTCATTGCAATAGTAGTTTCATTGAGAAGCTTGTCTCAAATAACCTCCTTCCCAAGTCAAGTTTAGGAATAAATGTTAATGACAACAAATGTTCTAGTTGTCTCTTATATAAGAGTCATGTTTTACCCTTTCATTCTATCAATAAAAGAGCTTCAAGACCTTTTGAGATTATCTGTTCTGATGTTTGAGGGACTGCCTCAATTGCTTCTATATCTGGAACTAGATATTATCTTATATTTGTTGATAGTTATTCTCGTTATACTTGGATTTTCTTCATAAAACACAAATCTGAGACTTTCAAGTTGTTCCAAAATTTTCATTCTTTTGTCAAGAATCAATTTTCTGAAAACATTCTTTGTTTTCAATGTGATGAAGGAGGTGAATTCTCTTCCATTGACTTTACTAACTTTCTTCAAAGTAATGGGATAAGGAGAATGGTGTCTTGCCCTCACACACCTCAGTATAATGGGATTGTTGAAAGGAAGCATCGCCATATTGTTGAGAGTGCGATGAGCATGATGCATGATAGTAATCTTCCGATTACTTTATGGACAAAAGCTTTTCATTCCGCAGTCCATGTGATAAATCGATTGCCCATGACTATTTTGGAAAACAAGTCTCCTTACTTTTCTCTATTTGAAGTTCATCCCAACTACCATGATTTGCGCGTGTTTGGTTGTTTATGTTATATTCATATTGATAGATCAATGAGACATAAGTTTCAGGACAAAGCCTTGAAGTGCAGGTTCGTGGGCTATGCCGATGACTATAAAGGATGCAGGCGCTATGACCCCATGAGCAAGCGCATCAAAATATCAAGAAATGTTATCTTGATGAATTGAATTTTGATTGTCGATGCATTAGTCCTTCAGAATCAAATTTCAGAGTTGAGGTTTATTATCCTTGGTTGAATTCTGAACTTTTCTCCGACACTAGTGATGTTTGTTCGTCAGATTGTGCTCAAAAGGATAAGGAATCTATGCTTGCTGATGAGATGATTGTACAAGAGAGTGCAGAGCCATCTTTAGATCCCAAAAGGTATAAAGGTCTTGTTTACACCCGACGAGGAAGAGAGGCGCCCACTATTGTTAATCAAGAAATTGATACATCCTCTACATCCACTTCTACCTTTGATGCTATAAGATCCACTCGTTCTCGTCATCCGATAGAAAGATGGGTCAGTTATGAAAATTTCTCACTGGATTTTCAACTTTTTCTAACAACTTTGAGGAAGATGAACCCACAACGTTTTCTCAAGCATCAAATTCTAGAAGATGGATTGAAGCAATGAATGAAGAAATGGAAGCTTTATATGAATGTGGTATGTGGGATGTTGTATCGAGACCACCTGACAGAAATGTAGTTGGGTCGAAATGGGTGTACAAAAAAAGTATAAACCGGATGAGACTATAGAACGGTACAAGGCGAGGCTTGTAGCCAAAGGATTTACACAGGAGCAAGGATAGGATTATGATGAGACTTTTAGTCCAGTGGTGAAAATGGGGACAATCAAAGTCATACTTTCTTTAGCTATTGAACATCAATGGACTATTAGTCAACTTGATGTGAAAAATGCTTTTCTCTATGAAAATATGAAGGAGGAAGTATACATGGAGCAACCCACTGGTTATACAGAAGGCAATCCTACAAAATACGTATGCAGATTAAAAATGGCGATATACGGATTGAAGCAGGCATCCCGTTCTTGGTTTGATAGTTTCTCTCTTGAAATACAAAAATCTGGTTTTAGGAGATCTCTCCTTGACCATTCCTTGTTTATATTCAAGAACCAAGACATAGTTACTCTGCTGTTGATATATGTAGATGATATTATCATCACTGGTAATTCCAATGAGCATATTGAGGAGGTCAAACATCTCTTGAATCAGAGATTCAAAATGAAGGACCTTGGTAAATTACGATACTTCCTTGGAGTTGAAGTCGACAGTACCCCTGAAAAAATGACTCTCACTCAACATAAGTATACTATTGATGTCCTCAATAAGGCAGGTATGAAAGATTGCAAGCCCTTGGGAACTCCTAGTGTTCTTAACTCAGTTCTCAAGATAGAGATCCATATGAGAATCCCACACAATATCGTAGCATAGTGGGCATGTTACAATACCTCACTTTCACTCGACCCGATATTGTTTACTCTGTAAATCAGGTATCTCAGTTTATGCATGCTCCATGTGAAGGGCATATGGAAGCAGCTAAACGGATACTTCGGTACCTGAAGGAAACTGTTGGGGATGATCTTTTGTATAAGAGAAAGACAAATGAACAAAATGCACATGAGATTACTGTCTATACTGATGCAGACTGGGCGGGAGATCCAGATGAACGTAAATCAATATCCGACTATTGTGTGTTTGTTGGGATGAATTTGGTTTCCTGGAGTAGCAAGAAACAAAAGGTTGTTGCTAGATCAAGTACAGAAGCCGAATATAGATCAATGGCAGCCGCTACTGCTGAAGCTACTTGGATTAGGCACTTACTGACAGAAGTGGGAGAGTCTATCTCTCGATCTCTTCTTTTATGTGACAACCAAAGTGCCATCAATATGTCATTTAATCCCATCTATCACAGTAGTGCCAAACATATTGAAATAGATCAGCATTTTGTGAGACAAAAAGTAGAAGAGAAGGAGATTGAGCCCGAATTTGTACGAACTACAAATCAAGTGGCTGATATATTTACAAAAGGATTGACAAAAGACAGATTTTGGATGTTAAAAGGCAAGTTGTTCATGGTTCAAAACCATACACAACTTGAGGGAGGGTGAAAAGATGTGCGTGCTTCTTGTAATGGGTCACGGGTCAGGGGATCCAGACTCGTAATCATGCTATTTCATTAATGACATGTATGTAATTTATTACTGTTGTAATAGGGGTATTTTAGTACCCTAAAATTTGTATTAGTGTGTGCATATAAATGAATAAGAACAACAACCAATCCCTGTGAGTGGAATCGGGTTTTCTCTGCAGCTCATTCTCTCTCTGTTCCTCACCCTTCACGCGTGGATGAACTCGGGTTTTACAAAACTAACACTTTATGTTGGTGATTAGTTTTTCTCTTCTAATTCATTATGGGTGAATTTTTTCCACACAATACAAGCAACTCCAACTTTATTCTGCCATTCAAACTTGAAGGAAACAACTATAACATTTGGGCGGGACACTTGGAGACATTTATCAAGGGTCAAGGTTTGTAGGGATTCGTAAGAGGTACTATTTTTGAACCTACTCCCAAAATTACATTTGGTGAAAATGGGATTGAGACTAGTCTTGACGAAAAAAACAAAGCCATGGAAGAATATTACAAGAAATTGGATGAATGGGAAATGAAAAATGCAAAAATTCTTTCATGGATGCTAAGTGGAGAGACAAAAATTGCCTCAAACCTATTGTGCTAAAAAAAGGCAAATGAAGCATGAGAATATCTTAGAGGTATGTTTACCGAAAAAGATATGATCCACAAGTATTAACTCCAAGAAAAAGTTAGAAATATCAAACAAGGAGATAAAAATGTAAGAGATTACTTTATGGAGTTATCTTTCATATGGACCCAACTTGCCCAAATTGAACCCAAATGAGAAGGTAAGTGTATAGAAATGCGAAGAGTTCAAGTTGAAGAAGATAGATCCTTCGCTTTTCTCTATGGTTTGAGACCCGAGTTTGAACAAACAAGGGCCTCTTGCTATCATCTTCGTCTCCTTCTCCTATTCATGAGATTCTCACTAAACTTAGTAGAGAAAAAACTAGACTAAATATGAATAAAAATATTAGTGTGCTTGCTACATCTAGTAATGGTCAAGAAGAGAATTGCGCACTTGCCGCATCAAAACCAGGGCATCATATCAAGTCATATAAACCTCCTCATTTTAGCAAGAATAGGGGAGAATAAAAAATCATTTGCCATAACTGTAATGAACCTGGTCATATTAGGCCTCAATGTCCTAGATACAAATATAGGCCTCAAGAAAAACGTGTTGCCGCTGCACCATCAAAACAAGATGAGGATACTCTGAATCTTAAAGACCTCACCAAATCATTATCTCAACTAATGGAAGCATTGCAACCAATACTCAAATGATCTACTTCAGGAGCGGCCATTGCATCATCTTCTACTCCTGGTATGTGCTCTTGGCTTCTTGATTCAGGAGCTTCTTTTCACATGACGCCACATAAGTCTATATTATCCGAATGTCAACATAATTTGAATGCATCTTTTGTTTCCACTGCCGATGGCACTGCCTTGAAAATAACGGGTGTTGAAACTTTTAAAAATGATTTGTCAAAACATAACAAATTTTACATTCCAAAAATAAGACTTGTACCAAAACTTCATCTTAACCTACTTTCAGGGTCTCAAATTTCGGATCATGGATATGATGTCATTTTCTCATCAAGTAAATGTTGGGTGCAGGATCGCCAGTTCGGGAAATTGATTGGGGAATGTTCTAGGCAAGGAGATCTTTATTATATGGATTTTCTTTGTATTCCAAAGGAATCATTTTGTAACACTTCCCAAACAAAAGACATAAGGACTTGGCATTATAGACTTGGGCATCCAAATATGAGGAAATTAAATTTTGTACCGGTTATCAAAAATCTTTGTAAATATAATTTTGAATGTAAAGAATGTTTACTCTGTAAAATGACAGCCTTGCCTTATGGTGAAAGAACTTTTTACTTTTCACTGCCTTTTGAATTAGTTCATTCGGATGTATGGGGTCCTGCTCCTGTTGCTTCTAAAGGAGGATTCTCCTACTACGTTGTGTTTATTGATGACTTCACTAAATATTGTTGGATTTACTTTCTTAAGTTTAAATCAGATGTATTTACAACCTTCAAAACATTCCATAACATGATTAAAAATCTATTTGAAAGTAAGATCAAAATTCTCAGAACTGACTTTGGAGGAGAATATTTGTCGGATGAGTTTAAACAATTTTTAGAAAATGAAGGAATTTCACATAAAAAGTCATGTCCTAGAACCCCACAACAAAAACGAAAATTCAGAAAGAAAACACAGACATATTATGGAAACTACAAGGACCCTTCTTATTGCTAGAAATGTTCCTGAATTTTTTTGGGCTGAAGCTGCATTAACCGCAGTATATCTCATAAACAGAATGTCTTCAAAAACTTTGTCAAATGAGATTCCTTTAGAAAAATTATTCAAATATCAACCTGACTATCAAAGACCGAGAATCTTTTGTTGTAAATATTATGTTTTAAATGATAAAGTAGATAAACTATCCTCTAAGGCTATCCCCTGTGTGTTCATTGGTTACTCTGAAACACAAAAAAGATTTAAATGCTATGATATAAAAAATGATAAACTTCTTGTCTCAAGAAATGTTAATTTTGTTGAAAATGAAAGTGGATTTGAAGGAAACACGTCACAAGACATAAATTATGATTATTCTTTCTTGTTTAAACTGTTGTCTAATGATGAAAATAGTTACGTAGAATCTCCTATTGAAGATAAAACAACAGTTGAACTAATAGTATACACTAGAAGAAATCAAAATGCAACCAATGAAAGTGTAAATCAAAGTAACAATGAAGCATTAGAAATTCCTTCAGAACAAATCACCATTCGTAGATCTGAACGAACCTCAAGAATTTTAAATAAATTTGTGTCTTATGACTCATTCTCTCCTAGACATAGAGCATGTCTTATAGCTATTTTCATATTTTGAGCCCTCATGTTACAATGAAGCAAACAATTTACCTGAATGGATAAAAGCTATCCATATAGAATTAGACGCTCTTAAAGAAGCTAACACTTGGAAAATTCTAAATTTACCCATTGGAAAGAAGACCATAAGATGTAGATGGGTTTTTAAAGTAAAAACTAAAAGTGATGGATCATTGGAAAGGCATAAAGCCAGGCTAGTTGCCAAAGGATATTCTTAAGAATATGGAGTGGATTACGAAGATACTTCTGCTCCTATTGTCAAGATTACCATTGTTCGAATGCTTGTAGTTATTTCAGCTATTAAAAATTGGAATATATTTCAAATGGATGTTAAAAATGCCTTTTTGAATGAGAATCTTAATGAGGCAGTATACACAGATGTTCCACCTAGATTGATAATTCTTTCAGGTAAAGTACTTAAATTAAAAAAAGCACTGTATGGTCTCAAACAAGCACCTAAGGCTTGATTTGATACTTTTAACAATGTTATTGCAAGATATGGTTTTAAACCATGTTATACTGATACAACTTTATTTATCAAGAATTCTTCAGCAAGTATTATAATTTTACTTTTATATGTTGATGATATGTTGATTACAGGGAGTGGCAAAGAAGAAATCAAGAAAGTAAAACAGTTTTTAAAAAATTCTTCTGAAATGACAGGTCTTGGGTTCCTAACATACTTTCTTGGTATAGAAGTATCCTACTCTAACAGAGGGTACATATTGTCATAAACAAAGATTACTTCAGATATTATTGACAGGTCAGGACTATCAGATGATAAAGTTGTTGACACCCCAGAGACTCTTGGAATGAAGATGCGAGCCGATGATGGAGTTCCTTTAGACAATCCAACTCCCTTCAGACAACTCGTGGGATCTCTTATGTATTTGAGTATTACACGACCAGACATAGCTCATGTTGTACATATAGCCAGTCAATTTCAAGACGCTCCAACATCAACTCATATGAGTGCAGTGATGAGAATTATCAATATATTAGAAGCACAATAAATAAGAGAGTTTTTCTATCATCTTCTTCCTCCTTAGATTTTATTGCATATTCTGATGCTGATTAGGAAGGAGATCCAAATAATAGACACTCAACAACTGGTTTTTGTGTGTTTCTAGGTGAATCATTGATTTCATGGAGGTGCAAGAAACAACAAAAAGTGTCACTATTATCTAAAGAAGCTGAATATAGAGCAATGACAACTACTACCATAGAAATCGTGTCGCTCCAACAACTAATTTCAGGTATACGAATTCATCTTCAGAATCCTACAAGATTATGCTGTGACGACAAGAACTCCATATACATTGCTCGAAATCATACGTTTCATAAAAGAATCAAGCATATAGAGATGGATTCTCATTTTGTTCGTGAAGAATATTTAAAGAAGACTATTGATATTCCCTACGTGACATCAGAATATCAACTTGCGGATTTCTTCACCAAGGCACTGTGCTCACCAAGATTCAACTTTTTTCTTGACAAACTTTCTGTGATTTCACCATAAGTTTGAGGGAGACTGTTAGAAAATAATACATATATGTATATACTTGAATATATATATATATATATATATATAAATACATATTTAAAGTATATACGTATATTCTTGTCATTTTTATTTTCTTATTTCTGTAATTTCTTATTTTATTTTTCACTTTTTGTTCCCTTTTTGTACACAGTACAATGTACAACAGTCAGCTACTGACTGTGTACACAGTCCGTCAAATAAGAGTCGTTGGGCTGATTCCCAACAGCTCTAATTAGAGCCGTTGGGAATAGCCCAACGACTCTTTCAAAGTGTAACGTATTATAAATAAGGGCAATGAGCCCATTGTAATAGTGAATTAATGAAAGGGTTTTATCCCCTCATAGCAATAACACACTGCATTTGAAGCACTTGTTCTTTCTTATGGTGTGAAGTTTTTTATGCTATTTTGTGTTGGCGTATGTTTTGAATATCAAGTTATTTGGAAACTTGATTGTGTGTAAGACTTTTCACCCCCCCCCCCCCCAAAAAAAAAAAAAAAACACACACACACACGCACACACACGATTTTGTGTTTTTTTTTACTACGAACCGAAATGGACTCGGTCATAGTTGATCGAGTCCATTTCTGAATAATTATAACCTTGGGTGCAAGTTGACCGCACCCGGTGTGGCTGATGCTTATGGTAGCTACACCGGGTGCCGCACCCGCGTCGCTTCATGTCGATGCTGGTGTGGCGACCCTAAGGAATAGTCCATGTGACACAGGGTATATTTCCCATGAATAAAAACATGGAAATCATCAAATATTCTTACCCATGGCTTGAGGCTTAAGCTTTCTAAAACTCACTTTTAATGGGCAAGAAAGTGAGTTGCTGCTTCATAAAAGACGAGCAATTGCCTCGTTGAACTTATCATACTTTAGTGACCAATTGCACAATATTGCTACATGAAGGACTTAACTATTAAACACAGATTTGCATGAGGGACTTGATAGCTAAACAGAAAGCTTTCTAGGAAAATGTGGTTAACTTGACAGAGCCCAAATCATTAGAACTTGGAAATGAGATCTATACTTGACTGGTTAAACAATTAGACTGGGAGTCTAGAACTAAACCGTAGTTCTTGAGTTCACTGACCCATTATATTTTAATTGTTCACCAGTAAGATTTTTATTCTTGATGTCCTTATAGTTGTGTTCTTTATTGATCTCTTTGATGTGTGTTTCATTCCAGAGGGATTATTTCTTAAAAATAGCTGTGCATTTATATCCATCAGTAAATTTCACTCTGACACATCCTAAGCAATTGTAAAAATATGGTATATCTGCATTTTCAGTCATCGTATGAAACCATCAAGTTTACCAATTGAAATTCTAGTTCAAGTTTGACATTCTCCATGCTCTGCTCTTGCTAAACAAGTTGGATTAGTACATTCAGGAGTCCATCAATGCTGGTAGCCACGACTTGCTTGCTTAGGATAATCTGAACTGCCAATTTATGCTGGTTTTGAGACTGATACAGAGCTGAAAAGCATGGATTTGTGGTTCTCGGCTGAGTGGTATATGCATGTATAATTGTATATGGTGCATATCCATATTCCTTCTGTTAACCCCTTCCAATTTATGCTGTTTTGAGGCCGATGCAGAGCTGAAAAACATGGATTTGTGGTTCTCGGAATGAGTGGTATATGCATGCATAATTGTATATGGTGCATATCCATATTCCTTCTGTTAACCCCTTCCAATGAATTGATCCCTGACCAAGTAGTTAGAACAGCAATAGAAAATTCTGCAGCCTTCTGATGATAATTTAATGAATGCAAGTAATGACAGAATAATTTGAATATCAAGATCATGTGGTCCTGTGCAGGTTGAAACAATCTAGACAAGCGGATGCAGCTTCTATATTTTCATTTGACACAATGATTTTTAATGCCATGGATACAGAAGAGACTTTTGCAGATGCTCATGAATGTTTCTCTGACGAGAGCTGTTCATCACAATCCTGCCTGAATACTGATGTGAGATTAGCTAGACATGATGGATTGGACTTGGATGTACAGGACTTGGGCAAAGTGCTAGAGAGGGAACCACAAGAACCCACATCTTCTGAACCATGCTGTAGCTCATACCAGATTGACACCACTCTATTCTATAGATTCCATGAAGAAAATGTCCAAGGGGAGTCTGCAGCAGTCTTTATAGAAGGTGATCCTCAAGAGCAACAGAGCTCTTGTAAGAATATGCAGGGAGCTAGTAATGGAAATATCCGAGAAGGATGCCTTCTGAACCAGTTTGTTGGGGAACATAGATTCCCTGATTGTATGAACTCCGTGGGATATGAAGATCTTGCCGATTGTAGTTGCTCAGTTTCAGAAGGAACTAGGGTTTTGGACTATGTAACAGTCACTGCTCCTTTAAACATTATATGCAGAGCTTCAATATCATTGAAGGATCCGGTTAAGGTCAAAACCAAGATGGAGCTTCTTTTTGGGAGTTCCAAACTTCAAAAGAAAAGAACAAAAACTGCTGATGACTTGAACAACCTTATAATTCAGAATATGAGAGTAGCTGATTCAGAAAGTAGCTATAATCTTCAGAAGAACATAACAATCAGCCCAGTTGGACAATGGGTTATCAATGCTATTAATGGAAACAGAAAGATGTTGAGCATTTTAAGAAGTCCATTGTTCATTCAATTTACTGATCAAGTTAAAAGTATTGTCCCAGATGGATTGAGATCTATTGAGAGTAGGGAAGCAAGTTGCTCAGGTTCTGATAGCTTTCCTGTTGGGCTCTGTGGTACTTCATCACATGCACAAGAGGCAGAATCAGTGGGAAACCTCAGATGTGATTCAGATATATCCAGGCCAGAATTTTCAGATGATATAATTTTCTCTTGCTCAAGTTCTAAAACAACATATTCATATCAATCCAGTTTGGCCTCCTGTCCGACCATTTCTAGAGGAGTGCTTCAATGTATTTGGGAAGGTGGAGTCCCTCATTTTATGTTTTCCTTGGATGATCAGGGAAAGGTTTATGTAGCCAATCCATGGAGGATTGAGTCTTCAGAAGATAAAGCTCTAGACTGGATGTATTTATTCTGTATAAAGGCCAGCGGTCAAGAGAAGCAAATCAATGGTGTTGGTTGTGTTTCTGATGTTGTTGGTAAGATGAAAGTGTCAAGCTCTCTTTCACTTGATTGTGATAACCCAAATCAGTTGAAGTTTATTGAGACAGAATATGTTTTATTTGGTGTAACTGAGAATCATAGTGAACAGTTGGAGCAAGGGATGGCACGTGTAAACCCAATTCTTAAGAAGACTAAGGGGATGCAGAAGATGGTATCAGATATTTTTAAGGCATCATACTCATCTAAGCAAAGAACTGTTACTAAGTTGGCTCCATCCAGCTCCAATTGTAAGGACCTTTGCCAGAGGTACCCTTGTACACAAGCAAACTTCAATAATTCGAGTGTGGAGAACCTCTTGATGGAACGTCTGATACCCAACCTTGAGCTGTCTGCCATGGTGGTGAAAGGCTGTCTAGACCGGAAGAGTAGCCAAGAGTCGTCTATTGATGGTTGGGGCCTGAAATTTCTAAGGAAGAGGGAGGTTGCAGACTCAAACTTCTCTTCTAACGGGAAAGAATCTGTTCAAATAAGTAAAGGCAAGTCTATTGCCAATATGACTGTTCTAGTCCCTGAAGACTTTCATGGTGGGCCACTATCCAGAAATGGTGGACCATCAAGCCTTATTGAGAGATGGAGATCTGGTGGTCGCTGTGATTGTGATGGATGGGATATTGGCTGTCCTCTCAAAGTATTTGATGACCGGTCGTGTAATGACACAGACGTGGCTCAAGCTGAGTCCGAGGAAGAATGTAAATCATTTGATCTATTTGTTAAGGTAACCGTTCATTTTCTGTTCAAATTTATTTCAGCATCATGCAGGAATAAGTTGATTCTTCAGAAATACACTCTGAATAGTTCAATCTGCCCTTTGAACTTTATTCTTAGTCTGTTTGGTAGTTTTTAGCTTTCTAAAAGGGATGACACCTAATCATATATGAGTTACAAAATTCCATGAACAAACACTGAATTATTTGTAGAAATACACAAATCTAATCATCAAATTTTTTCTCTGCAATTCATGTCGAGACTGGAAGCTGGATAAAATATAGAAATTCAAAAGTGAAATCTAAGTTTTTTGTGTAATGGAATTTGGATCTGTTATAAGCATATACATGAAGCTTTCATGATAAATTGATGTTAGTAGCTTTTGACACTATGCAAAGTATTTCAGGAGCCATCTTATATGTTGAGGTTTCTCATAAGAAAAGGGTTATGCACTTTTTCCGTTATCGATGTCTATGGTACTATTTTGAGGGGTAAAGTTCTTTTTTGAAAATTAACGTTTTAGTTGAATAATTCATTGATTGTTACCCACTAAATGATCTTCAGGGTACCAAGAAAGATTCACCAGTCCTGAAAATGGTAAACATACATGAAGGCTTGTATTTTGTTCACTTTCAATCGACATTGTCAGCTCTGCAATCCTTCTCAATTGGAGTGGCCATAATCCACAGCCAGAGTCCATCTCTCTTCTCTAAGATGTACAATAAATGACCTGACAATCATCAAAGGATTGAGCATCTATTTAAAATATCCTCTGATTTTTGCCAGATAAAGTCATGCCTTGAGAGTATGTATGAGACAACTTGATATTCACTTCCTTTTCTGCATCCGGAATCTGTGTGTCGAACTAAGTGGTGCATCACTTTCAATGGAGTGTGGCTGCTAACAACAGATGGTAGGCTTGGGGAAGCCAGCTACTGCCATTGGATTTTTGAGAAAATGTGCTAATATTTGAGACTAAAATTTCCTTATTGTCTTCACTTAGAGAGAGAGGAAAACAGAGATGCCTTGGCTAACAAAAGGTTTGATTTCTGATGTCCTGTCTTCGTAGTTCCATAGGATTTATTTAATATGGGACTCATGCAGGTCAGTGAGCTAAATGTTGCATGTATAGAAGGCAGCTGCTTTAGTTTTTTCTGAGTGTATATCATTGTACCTGTAGAATTGTAGTCGCTTTAAACCATCTGTATGTATTTATATTCAACCTATAAAGTGAAACCCAGGATTATATAATGAATGATATATGCTATTTGCCTCACCAGACTTCAAAGATAGTGTTAAACTATCTTCTGATTGCATGTATGCTTTAGACCTATGTCACATGGATGCTTCAATTTGCACCCGTGTCCCCTTGTATACTATTTGTAATGGGAAACTGCATAAAATGGCATATATCGTGTCCTTTTGGGTGTGTCTGTGATGTAGCTTTATACTGCATTTCTAGGGAAAGTATTTACTTACCCTCCTAAGAAACCCCGTAGTTGAAACTCAGAGAGAGGTAGTTTTGACTAAATCTGGCCTCATGGCCAAGATAATAGTGATCGACTTTGGATCATATTTTTTCGATGTATAAATATGATCTTCAATATCCACATCAAAGCATGTTATAGAGGGTGTTTAGGGAATGGAGATATACTTTATGATCATAGTCCATAAAACCAATTTTTGTAGCCAAGCTTAAAGATAAGTGGCTCTTTATAAGAACGTATTTTATTAGTTTAAGTGATAAAAAATGTTTATTTTATTAGATGTATTTCTTTAAAGTCGTGTACCCATTATGATAGAGAGTGTCCATTGACATACGTCTATTCATTGTCAATTTAAGTGAAATAGATTATTTTGGAGAACATAACTAGGACTTGTTTAGCAAAATCGAGTTGGTTCGTTGTGTTCAATCCTTGTAGGGATGAGTGCAACTTGTGTTCAGATACAAGTGGTTCGGCTCAATGTTGTTAGAATCGAACGAATCGACCTGAATCAGGCGATTCTAATTCACCGATTTTCTTCCTTTTTTTATACTAATTATAATATTTATTCACTCTCTGATTGTTTAGGCAGTAAACAGATTTTGGAATTTGATTAGGCCCTATAAGTCGTAGTGTACATTATTTCTGTATTTTCATAATTTTTCCTGATTTTTTAAAATCATAAGACAAATAACATGGATTGGTTGGAGTTGCACTCTTACTTGGTGAAAATTTTGATTTTAAAAAAGAAATTATGACAGGAGTTCATAGCTGGATGGTTATGTTTTTCACCAACTGTATGTTATGTTTGCACAATATTAAATCATGGATGTTGAATAATTTTTACAAGCATCTAAGGTACCTTTGGTTGTGTTTTTTTTTAAAGTGAAAATATTGTTCAAAAGATATTTACTTTTAAAATCTTATGAGATTTGAAATCTCATGATACCTCACGAAAAGTGAACACTTTCTAAATCTCACTTTTGAGTTATGCGCTAACTCACTCTGTATGAGGTTTGCTTTTAGAGTTACATGCCAAAAAAGTTTTGTCATTTGTTTTTTTTTATTTCTAAAGTGTATTAGAAAGTAAATCTCATGTGATTGAATGAGACCTTTTTTTTTTTTTATTTGCCAAGAACTCAAAAGGTTTTTAGCAAAACAATTTTGTTTAATATCCCAAGATGTTCTATTGGCATGAATTTCCTAAGAATGATATCTTGTGGCCACGATGCAACATGGATTACATAATTATTAACAGATTTTTATTTCCTTTTTATTGCAATTTTATAAGACAAAGTGGTTGCATATTTTGCAAGTGATAAAATAGTACCACTCACCTTATTATGAATTTGCATAAGAAACAGGATTAGGGTCAACCATAGTGACAAATATCGGTGATATTTTGAAAATATCGTGAAAAAATGCGATATATTATCTTGCCATTTTAAATTTTAAATTCTCACGATATTTTCAACCATCTAAATATTGTTTTTTTATCATGATATTTATGTTTTTATCATGAGATTTAAAATAAAAAAGAGACCTTGGCTTTAAATTAATTTAAAATACATCAAACAACATTATTTTTAAGTGAATAAATTCTCATTAAACTATCTTTTAATTCATCTCTCTCTCTCTCTCTCTCATTCAGTAGTAATAAAACTTCCTCTCATCCACCGACAACATAAACGAGTCTCTCAATAAGGCAGCTTTAGAAAGTGTTGATAATATAAAACGTTTTCCTAAAATCTATCTTGTAAAAGCCAAGGTGTAAATTAAACCCATATTTTGAAGTTTTAAATGATTCTATTTAGAAGTTTCAATTTTGGACATGACCTTAAACCCATATCATTTTTATTATTTTTTTATTTTGCCCCATATTTATTAAATATTACTTAATTTATTTTTAGCATATATTTTCTCAAAAAAAAAACTCAGATAAATAAAAAATTTCAAAATCTCACGAGAAAAAACTTGGTGATAACTTTTTTTTTAAACTTTTGTCACTATGGGGACGATTTTCCTTCATAATCCAAACTTCTATGAGAGAGAATGTGTGTGTTTTGTGAGAGTAACTATTTTTTTTCTTTTTATGATGAGGAACTTTATCAAGCAAACCCCAAGTGGGTTCACCAATACCCAAACCCTTATGGAGCCCACCAGTCAAAGAAACTCCCACCCGGTGGGGTGCCTAACTAAATTTAGTAAGGGTGCACATGGCATGAGCTGGGTTTAGTTTGCATATAGATAACAAGATCAGCATAGTCTTGGACTCATATTTTCCCCAGGTCCGATTAGTTTCTTCTCCTTACAGGAGCCAAACTTACATTTTAAGGTTGGGTAATTGGATTCAGATCTTTATCAGATTTAGTACATGTACTTAGGATATCAGATTTAGTACATGCCATTGACATTCTTAGTAAGCAGGTGTTAAAACTAGGGCTGTCAACGGGTGGGGTCAAGGTTGACCCAGACCCACATAATTTTAAAATTTTATTTTTGTTAAAAATATATATAATACTTGGATTGGGTTGAATACCCGACAAAAATCATAACTAAACCCAACCCGCTTGGTTCAAGTTTGGCTCGATCCAAATATTATTCAGGTCGGTACTTTTCCATGTTCATACCCGAGAATTCGGGTTTGACTGGTTGGGTACCCAAAGCCTAAGTAGAACTGCTCAACCAACTGGAGCAAGTTTTTTTTTTTTTCTGATTTATCTGAATCTTTTTTTGATATTAAACTAGAAAAGGGCCAGAATCATAGAGGTGCTGGCTCTGCCTGCCGTACTTACGATCAATGTCCTGACAGCGTAAAACTTACCCCTTGCCCCCAAGGGAGTTGCGGCTTAGATTTATCTGAATTTGGATAAAATGTCAATCCTGTTAAAGCGCCAACAACTAAGAAATTGAAAATACATGAATCTAAACTTAACCCGTTGAAAGGGTTTGATTTCAAAAAAAAATTGGGTGAGTATAATGACCAGTGACAAATATTGCTAGATTTATGAAAATCTCACTATAATATCACGAGAAATTGCCTGAAAGTTTTAAATGGTAATTTCTAGTGTGATTTTCAAAATATCGCGATATTTATGAAAAAACATAAATACCGCGATTTAAACACGATATTTAAGTTTTAAACAGCTACCTATCGTGAAAAAACCCATCTATTTTTATTTTTAAATAATTTTTATTAATATTTTCTTATAAATTTTTTATATAATTTATAATTTAGTTTTTTATTGCCGAAAAAACGCGAGATTTGTGAAAAATTTTCAATTTCTCGCGAGTTTTTGAAAAACGAGATTTTGCCGAAAAACAAGTTTTGTCACTACGAGTATAAGAACTCAAAAAGGAAACAATCAAAGCCTTACCCTTCTCTCTCTCTCTCTCTCTCTCTCTCTCTCTCTCTCTCTCTCTCTGTGATTCTAGTGCTGAATTCATCACTAAACGGGGTTTCAGGTATCTTCCTCCTCTCTCTTTTGCACTAAAACTAAGAAAATCAGATTATCCCTAGTTTTTTTTTATGAACCCCACTCCCACTTCCTGTTTTTCCCTTTTATTTCTTCTCCACCCCTTATTTTTCTACCCCATTTCATGAAGATTCTGCGTTGGTAGTGTCAAGATATTTTCATTTAATACACTGCATGTTGAAGTTTTGGTTGCATGCTCTACCATAGTATCTTACCACATTTGCTTAGAAACCTAAACCCTAAAACCCCAAAACCCCAAAACCTCTTGTTGGTCCTGTTCTGATCGGCCATTTGAATCAAAGCAAACGTTTTTCTTAGTGTTTTTGGGTTGTTTGGGATTTCATGCATTCTGGGTGCCTTTTGGTTCCGTGAGAGAGGGAATGCTGAGGGCCACCTTGGGTGTTTGATGGTCTGACTATGCAAGCAAAGACGATCAGCAGCAATGGCGCCACTCTCGAGATTCAATTTGGCCGTTCAGGCGATGAAAGATATCGGCATCCCGCCGAAGACGGTGAAGCCTGTCCTCAGGAACCTTCTTAAACTGTACGACGATAATTGGCAGCTGATCGAGGAGGAGAGTTACAGAGCTCTCGCTGATGCTATATTTGAGTCGGAAGATTCTCAGGTTTTCTCTTTTGTTTCCAGTTCTGGGATTGCTTTCGATAGCGTCCAAAATGGCATTCATGATTCTGCGTTTTATTTTATTTGGGTTTATGTTCAAGTTTGGGCTTTTGATCGTGTCTAACCACTGATCAGGAAGAAGGTAAAAAGGAGGACAATGACAATGCATGTGAGGTATAGTGAATTAGAACCTGGTCTGCTCAATACATTTGTTCGTCTGTGTAGTTGCTAGTAGTGTATCGTCAACCTTTTCTATCTTTTGCTTTAGCTAATGTTCCGTTTGAGACAGAGGGAAGAGGATGATTTTGAATATGAAGTGCCATTGACGCGATCACGGGTAAGAATAGAGGAGCCTCCGTCTTCTCCACCCTCTGTTCTGCTGTTGTCTTATCGTGACTCACCATCATCGTCGAAGAAAGTGGTGCTGGAGGAGCCACCCCCACCAAGAAGGCGGTTGCAGTTGAAATTGGAGGAGCCACCATCTTCCCCACCTCAGTATTCTCCTCCAAGATTGTCGTACCATGAAGCCTCATCGTCAATGACAACGGTGTTGGAGGAGCCTCCAAGAAGGCGGTCTTTGAGATTGGAGGAGCCCCCACGTTCACCATCAGCATCTTCTATGTGCTTGCCCTATAGGGAAGCTTCATCTTCAAAGAGGCCCAATGCAGAGGAGGTTGTTTGGCCTCCATTATTTGCTCGAGAGAAGAGAGGGTCTGCCGACAAAAACAATAATTTGGCTGGCATTAAGAAGCCAAAGATTGAATCGCCCGATGTTGAGCCTTTTCCTATTTCATCAATTAATGACCTTGTGCGAGGTAGTCCACCGAACCCAAGTAGAGCACTTCAACATTCAGGATACACATCTTCTGATTGCACAAAGAGTCCATGCAGGAACAAATATATGCCTCCCATTAGCCCTGACAGTGGGCATGTGTCCCCTGATGTTGAGCCTTTTCCTATTTCATCAATTAATGACCTTGTGCGAGGTAGTCCACCTAACCCAAGTAGAGCACTTCAACATTCAGGATACCCATCTTCCGATTGCACAAAGAGTCCATGCAGGAACAAATATATGCCTTCCATTAGCCGTGACAGTGGGCATGTGCAGCATTCCAACCCTTTTCCTCTGAGAACGCCAAAACCTGAGCCAGTTGATGATGATTTTCATGAATTTTGTACCGAAGTTCCCATTGCTATGATGCAGCCTCCATGTCCTGAGAAAGCTTGTAAGAATTCTCACTTATCTTTGTTTTGATTTCTTTGTTATGCAGTGCTTTTGAATCATTATTTTATCTTGATTGTGTTCATAATCAGGTATAGGAAATACACCTTGATGGTAAATATGGATATGATCACTGACTTTGGTCTCTTGTTTTGTTTTGTTTTGTAGATAAAGAAAACCGTGAAAATGGGCTTGCTGATTCACTTGATGCCCTCGCTACAGCATATACAGATGATGATGAAGATGAAGATGAAGATGAAGAAGATGGCAGTTCTATAACGGCTCTCAAGAGTGAGAAGAATCTTGAGATTGTTAGTGTGCCTGAGGCCACTTTGAATTATGAGCTTGCATCGACAAGTTTAGGGGAAGTTAAGCTTGCATTGTCTTGTGACTCTTCTCATAGACAGTCCGATTTCCATGTGCCAAGTCTCAATGCAGTTCTGAAGTTGGCAGAAGATCGGGCTTTGAAATCTTACAAGATCCTTGGACCTGGTTTCTCTATCATGAAGCTGATGAAGGAGATATGCCAATGTTTTTTAGAACTTTCAACTGACACTAACGACAAACAAATTAGAGTCACCTCTGTAACTCCAAGGATCGACATTTCAAAACTCAAGAAAAACAATGTTTTGGGTGCAGAGTGTTCAATGTCACTTGATCTTCACAGTTCGTTAGAGCGGGTGCTCCCCCAAATTTCAGAGCGAGTTGCTTTGAACTGTGTAGATGGTCTGCGGCGAAAAAAAAAAGTTAACCAAAAATCACACAAAAATGGCAACCCAAAAAAGAAGGGATCAAAACCCTTGGAGTGCAATTATAGGACTGATATAGTATTATCTCAGGAAAATCATGGTCCGTTTAATGTTGAGAGGCCTTTGCATGACATTAATGATATATCGAAAGGTGAAGAAAAAGTACGGATTCCAATTGTGAATGAAGTCAGCAGTGAACCCTATCCTCCTTCATTTCATTACATTCCAAATAATATTGTTTATCAAAATGCATATGTTAATTTTTCTCTTGCCCGGATAGGGGATGAAGACTGTTGTCCAGGATGTTTTGGAGATTGTCTATTGGGATCAATACCTTGTGCTTGTGCACGTGAAACAGGTGGTGAATATGCTTATACATTGGATGGTCTTGTTAATAAAGAGTTTTTGGATGAAGCCATTTCCATGAACCGTGAGCCACAAAAACATCAACAATTCTATTGTAAAGACTGCCCACTTGAGAGGTCTAAGCCAGAGCCTTGTAAGGGACATTTAGTCAGGAGGTTTATTAAGGAGTGCTGGAGTAAATGTGGCTGCAGTAAACAATGTGAGAATCGGGTCGTGCAAAGAGGCATAACAATTAACTTGCAGGTAAGACTTACTTTCTTTTGTGTCATGGATATCCTCCATTTTCTGTCTGAAAATATCATCGGGTGGCCATAAGTTTTAATTAGCTTCTTGGTCACTCAATTTATATAGACAGAAAAGAGACTCCAAATTAGAAAGAATTGATCTAAGTTGGCTTGACTGAAAGTTGAGATTATGGCTTGAGCAACTTGATCAAATGTTCCTATGGCTGGAAATTGGAAATGTCTGGCTGAACATCCTAATATTGGGCCTCTCCAAGCAAGCAAAAACTGATTCATGATTTTAAACAGGTTTAAGTAAATTATTCAGCTTTTGTGGAATTTATGCTTCTAATGTTGATGTTAGGCTTTCAGGTATTTTTGACTCCTGAAGGAAAAGGATGGGGTCTTCGGACACTAGATAATTTGCCTAGAGGTGCTTTTGTGTGTGAATATGTTGGTGAAGTATTAACTAATACTGAGTTGTACAATCGAAATTCACAAAGCACGGGAGATGAAACGCATACATATCCAGTGCTACTGGATGCTGATTGGGGATCAGAGGGGGTCCTGAAAGATGAAGAAGCCCTTTGTCTAGATGCAACGTTCTACGGAAACGTTGCCAGGTTCATTAATCATAGGTACTATTTTGGTGCCAGCTAGTGAATTTGTGATGTTAAATTTTAGCCACCCTTAAATGTTATCTTCCATGTCCTTTCTGTGGTTGGTTGGTGATGACTATGCATTGAGTTCAAAGGCTTAGATAATGGTGTTTGCTCCTAAAATTGATCTATGTTGATATGCGCATCCCATCTGTTAGCTATCATGGAGCTTTATCATTTTATAAGTTTGTGATCTTTATTCTTGTTCAACTGTTACATTAGGAATTGGTTCATTACAGCCTTAATTCATAGAGATTGGTCAACATGTGCTGTAAATTCTTATCTTATTAGGAAGAAAAAGGTCTGATTGGGGAATACACATTTAACAGATCTCAGTTCAGCCCTGAGATTTTAAAGAGACCTAAAATAAAGCTGGCAGAGTAACCAGGTATGGTCCCAGACCCTATAGAGAGATCTAACCTGCAAGTCTCCGAAAAATAAGTTGGCGCTTAGTAGGATTTCTGTCTCAATCAGAGGCCTGTTAATATTTGGGTTGCATCCTGTCATGGATTGGACCCTTACACTTTCTCACTGGGCTGTGAGGCCATTCTATGAGGGTTATAGTTATGCAACATTTCTTGTGTGTTATCATTGTCATGTTTGTTATGTTGAAATTGTTGCTAATGGCTTGCCTGTAGTACATATTGCAAAGGGTCAAATGTCAGCTCTAACAAGAACCACACATCCATGATACATTGACTATTAGTCTATTAATAAGTAGTTGGATTGCATTACTCATGTATAATTACTTGCTTTGCTTTTGTTTGTCATTCCTGTAGGTGTTTTGATGCAACTTTGGTTGAGATACCAGTTGAAATTGAGACGCCGGATCACCATTATTATCATGTATGCAGAATCATTGTCCATTATGTTTATTCTTCATCAACCATCTTTGGTCTATGACTTAGTGTGCAACTCTCTGACCAAACAACTTGTAATTTTATGCAGCTTGCCTTTTTCACTACAAGAGAGGTAGAAGCACTTGAAGAACTTACATGGGTATGCAGTTTGGTTTCAGTTACCTACTCCTCTTTATTTCTCTTTAGTTATTGACTATGTATCATTTCCCCCCTCCCAGCCAATTTCAATGTTGTATTAATTTTTTAATCAGAAATATGTTGCATATTTGTCAATGTATTATTTAATTATGCAAAGTTACCATCTTTCCATTTTTATAGGTTGCTATTTTGTAATATTTTTTTCAACTATATTATATAAAAAAAACATATGCCTAATGATGGAATTTTTCTTCTGGGTCATTCTTTGAGACTGTGTGGGACAAAAGTTAGAAAGGACTTGAATATTTAGCTTTATATAGTTAGGGTTTAACTACTGATGGAGCTTCAAGGATAACTATATTATGCATCTCTGAGGCAGTAAATTGAGAAAAGTATATCATAGTGTATATTGGGAAAGGTTTTTATCTCATGTTGGAAAGAAATATGTCTTAGGTTGAATTCTTGCCTGAAGTTTTATTTGTTGTATATGGTGAAATATATATTGGCATCTAAACTTTTGTTAAAATATACTGACGTGACAGGGACAGGGGAATGGTATCCTGATGAATTATCATGATCTATTCCCCAACTTCATAATGTTGTATAATTTTGGTACTTTATTAAAAAATTCTTCTTGTACATGCCAAGTTTACTATATATATATATATATATATATATATATATATATATATATATATATATATATATATATATATCTGCAAAAAAACAAATGGATATCAGTTACATGTTCTATTAAATCATTATTGTCCTTAATGGCTTAGGAATCAACTTGTCCATGGTTGCTCGTGAGTTGGCAGGGGCTTGTTTACTTTTAGTTTTATATAATAATGGTTCATTATTATCATATAAATAGAAAAGGTGCCATAGAATCCCATGATTATGTGTAAAATCAAGAAATAAGTCAAATAACATCAAGTCGAGCTACAAGCCTACAACTGAAGTACATTGACTCGTTAAGTACTAAGAAATCGGACAACGAAGCTATTGCGTAATAGTATATTGCTTGACGTACTATCAAAGACTATGTCACATGGGTGCGGGCACGGGTGTGGGTGCAGGTGCGGGTGCGGGGATTCGGCACTTCCAAAAAACCCGGGTGCGGGGGTGCGGCAGGGGCAAAAATGTAAATATATATATATATATATATATATATATATATATATATATATATATATATGGGGGTTACCCCGATGCGGGTTTTTTCAAATTTCATTTTATATACAGCTGCACGTACCCATCTCGTCAGGAGAACAATGAATACTAATAGCCAGCAAGGCTACCACCATCATTATCATTTATTATGGAGAGAGAAGAAGGATTAGGAGCAGCAGCTGCTGTCAGCAGCTGTCTATCATTTATTATGGAGAGAGAAAATCCTTTACGAAAAAGAAGGATTAGGAGCAGCAGCTGTCTATCATTTATTATGGAGAGAGAAAATCCTTTACGAAAAAGAAGGATTAGGAGCAGCAGCGGCTGTCAGCAGATTTGTTTTTAAAAATTTCGCAGCCCATTTCATACGGCAAATGTTTTTTAAAAAAAAAATCCAAAAAAAAAAACGGACCTAAATGATCCTGGGTGCGGTCAACACACCCAGGATCGGGTTGACCGCACCCGGTGCCGCACCCACACCCGCGTCGAGTCGCGTCGACGTGGGTGCGGCACCCTGCTAGCCGAATCCCTGTGACATAGATCAAAGATCAATGATCAAAACAAAAATGAGCAAAAACAAGCATTTAACTTCACACATTAAAAGTATCCAGTTTAAGAAAAACACTTGGAAAATAAATAATCAAATTTAGTATATATATATATATATAGGAATGAAAACCTACCCAATGGACGTTTTATTGGATTTTCTGGTGTTTTTCTCAAAATTCCGACCGTACATATGTGATCTATATGCTTGTTTTTTTATAGGAATCAGTTCTTGGAGCATTTGATTATGATGCATGGATAGGTTTTTATAAGTTTAAAAAATCAACGGCATACAATTTTCATAAATTTTGAGGCTCCAAATACCACGGCATACAATTTTCATAAATTTTGAGGCTCCAAATACCATTTTTTCTATCCAAAATTCATGATCCAAGTGTCAATTTCTAGTAAATCAATCATGCTGAACACATCTGTACGGCCAGAATTAAAAAAAAAACACCAAAATTTTTTCATTGGGCAAGTTTGGGACCATTTTCATTGGGGCGGTTTTCATTCTTCTCTCTCTCTCTCTCTCTATATATATATATATATATATATATATACACACACACACACAAGCGAGTTGGTTCGAGTCAATGAGTCGACTCACTCGGTTTTAAACATTTTAGCTACTTTAGGCTGCAAACCTCAACTTGTGATCTAGCATTCCCAGTGGATAAGGTACTTTTAGTTCAAATGATTTTATTGCAGCTATAAGTTGGTCACTTGATGACTCACGACCTGCAACCGATGAGCCAAGTGGCTATGGTCAGCGTTGTAAATATCGTATTGTATCGTACAATAGAATAAGAAATGTATCGTTAATTTGGGGAAGATTGATATGATATACCGTATCTCGATATGGGTGTGTATTGTGGTGTATCATACAATACACTGCGATACCGGGTGTCAATTAGTGCAGTTTTTTCATTTTTTTTGAAACATATAAGACTCCTTAGGTTGAGTTTGTGTTCACTCCTAAAGAACTTGAGAGTGATTTGGGGTTGATTTCTTGCAAGAAGAAGTCCATTTTTGTTTGAAGTTAAAAAAATTTGGTTATGTAAAATTTTTAAGTAGTGAGAAACACTTTAGGATTTTGTTTTTGTTTATATAAACATGCACTGTTATGAATCTTATGGCTTGTTAGCTTAGTTTTGTTGTTCATTATTTCACAATGTACTTATTTCTTATGAGATATGCATGCCATTCGTAGCATATTATCTTTTTTATTGAATGTTCGATGTCTTATGCAGCTAATAATTGCTTGATATGTGATATATATG
The DNA here is from genome assembly GCF_984573655.1 of Nuphar pumila. NCBI lineage: Eukaryota > Viridiplantae > Streptophyta > Magnoliopsida > Nymphaeales > Nymphaeaceae > Nuphar > Nuphar pumila. The sequence goes on along the minus strand of NC_143250.1, from coordinate 52,942,745 downwards.
GTTTTATTTATCATTGTTTCTTGTGTTATGATTTTTTTAGAAATTTTCTGATTTTTTTTTGGATTTTTTGCAGGTTTTCTACTAAAAACACTATTTTTTACAATACATATCTTTTTTCTGACCCAGCAGATACAGGTTATGATATGCTTTTTACAACCTTGGTAATGACCATAATATGCTCACCAAGGGTCTTTAACATAGTTACCAGGAAACAAAATGAATACGAGAAGTGATACAGGAAGCAGAAGCGGGGATGCATGTGTTAAAATGTACTATGAAGCGGGAAGTGTGATATGGTTATAAAGAGACTATGCAAATACATAAAAAAATGAAATGAAAACACGTAGAAAACAATATAAAGCACAGGCTGAAGCAAATGAGAAACGATCTAAATACATCCCACATATATATATATATAGATATAGATATCATCAAATAATTGTTTTATTTACACGTAACTATGGTCTTTAATTCATCAAATATGAAGACGAAAAGACCGCTGGCTGCTTAGAGATAGTGGTACACTAAGGTAGTTTTGTAGATGTAGTCTAAATCCCAGCCTAAAATCCATCTTCCAGCAAGTTTCTAGTGGCAAAAACTCCAATATTCATTAGAATTGATATACACATGCCAAGTATCCACTAGCAAGTCTAAATAAAATGTATTTGGACTCTAAACAAATCTATGTAAATTCAACCATCAACAACCTACCTGATGGGGTAGGAATCTGAGGTTTTGCTAGACTCCTTTATCGACAACTAGCCCAAAGCACAGGAAGGAAGCCCCAAAATGACACATTTCTTGGTCATTGTAGGGTATTGAAAATTATCTACATTTTGATGTTCCCCAGTTGGTTTGAGCTGAAACTTTGATATGCGAGACATCAGAACATCAACTATCCAATGTGGGTCTCTTAGGTCCCTCAAACTCTCTGTCACATAGGTGCCAGTGCAGATGTGGGTGTGGATACGGCGATGCGGCACTTCAAAAAAACTTGGGTGTGCGGGTACGGAGAGGGATTTTAACAGTTTTAAGTGAACACTAATGAAATAAACAATTATCATATCATAAATTCATCATGCATAAATTCATATAATAAATCAAATTAACAATCTACAATTGCTATTTCCCATCAATAAAAAATAACACCACTGGTGCAGACGTGCGTGTGTGTGCATTTATGTATTTATATATAATATAGATAAAACTGGACCTGGTTAGGATTAACTGAATATACTTTTGGACAAAAATGGACCTCAGTGTGGTTGACTTCACCTAACACAAAGTAAGTCATGTCCAAGTGCCGCACCCGCATGCCAGTGCTTTGTCCTGTTAGAAGAGTCCGTGTTGCATAGCTCAAACTCTAGAAGCTGGAGTTTCAGGTGTAGAGTTTAGCATCTAAAATCTAGCCTACTTACACACACAGGTATTATATTACATTAGACATTAAAAGTTTAATATTTAATAACTTAATAATTAGCCTATGGCTATGGAACTATCTGCCCACAAGGGCTGCACACACGTGGCTAGGGTGCAGTTCAATTCTTCCTGAAATGGACATTCAAAGTTTGAAACCTGGAGGGTGTATCCCGTGCACAACTCGAAGCATAAGGGAAAGCATGAAAGGTTGGGGGGGGGGGGGGGCGTGGACTGGGGTTGGGTTTTGGAAGTTGTATCCATTGAGTGTTATACCAAGGGCATGGTCAATGTTGCACCTCTTGGCAACCCAAAAGATTGGTGGTTTCTCCCTGAGATCAGATAAAAAGTTATGGAGCTATGGTGATATCCTAATATATTTAGCATGCTATTTGTAAATCTAGAGTTATATAAAGTTATATTGATAACAGATAATATAACATGCAGAAGTGGAACACCTTTTTTCTCAATTTCAGCAAACTGTGTTGCCAGGAACTTCATCCTACTAGGTGGGACACATTTCATTGGTCTCTATCTGGTCGGGCAATACCTTTAACGTGGCTGGCAATGATTTACAAGTGCATGACATCTATGACAAATGTTTTAAAATTTATTTTTCTCATATAAATGGGAGGAATGTTAGACTTGGTTGGACAGACAGAAGTGTGTGGATTCAAGTCCTGTTACTTGTAAAGACTTGAATGTTAGGGTCATGGGTAGCCTTACCTGGTTCCCTTTTAGAAAAAAGAAAAAAAATTTGTTTCACCGTTTTATTTGTCACCCATTAAGGGTAGCATGTCCTTACCCAAATAAATCAACAAACGACATGACCGCTTTCTCCTAAAGATGCAGGGTATGGTCTTAGTTAAGCTGCTAAGACTTTTTTTTTTCCTCTGTGGTAAGAACTTATCTTTTTATATTTTTGAGAAAAACAAACCCTAGTGTTGATTTGCAGAACTAGAATGTAGAGTTTCTGGCATCATAAATCTCCATTCTTGCTGCTAATTCTGTTCTTTGTTCCCCATTTGTTTCTCTAAAGAAACTTGTTACTCTGTGTGCAGTTTTTAGGGCTTTCATGTGAATCAAAGTGGAGGAAACCTTAGAAATTTCAAAATAACCTTCAAGAGTCTGATAAATGGATCTACTTTAATTCTACAATACGCTTATTATGTACCCCGAATTGTACAATATATATAGAGTGAGGGAAACATGCTAAATGGGGTTTTAGGCTTATACGGAGCTTCTTTCTTAATTCCAACCCCATAGCATGGTCGATTTACTAGGAATTGACACCTGGGCCGTGTGTTTTCGATCAAAAAAATGATATTTGGAGGCTTGAAAATTTACAAAGATTTTGGACCATTGATTTTTCGAACCTTATAGAAACCCATACATATGTCGGAATCAAATGCTCCAAGAGCTGATCCCTACAAAATCGAGTTGTAGATCACATCTGTATGGTCAGAATTTAAAACTAAAATGAAAAATACCTGAGGAACCTGTTTAACATGTTTAGCATGTTTTCCTCACTATATATTTCACTTGGTCGTGGTGTCTATCTTTCTTTTGCTCATTACTGTTCTGTCTGGGAATATTGCAGGACTACGGGATAGATTTTGATGATGTTGACCATCCTGTCAAGGCCTTCCAGTGCCTCTGTGGAAGCCGAATATGTCGTGGTCCAAAGCGTCCCAACAGTTAATACCACATCAAACAAAGACAGTTTTTGCCTTGATCTTCTCTTTATTTGATATTCAACTTACCCTTGGATTTTTATTTTTTGTCAAGGGACGAAATATGGGCAACTAACTTTGAACGGCAGATGACGCCCATCACCAAGGTTTCCTGTGCCCCCCACACTCTAAGACTGACAAGAGTTATTATTTTGAGGTTTTTGTACAGTAAATTGTATATAGATGCCGCATATTGCATATCATTTGTGCTGAAGTTCATGAGAGTTAGTATGGTTTCTGTAAAGTGGGCCCGTCAATGTTCTTTTGGGGTCTTGTGATGGTCGTTGGCTACTTGGAGAGCATTTAGATGCCATTTTGTATGCAACTCCATTTCTTGGATATGCTTAGCGGCTCTTTCTCCTTTAACTGAACTACCTTGAGATGATTCTATCATCTGCAATGGAAAGTACTGAAAATTTATTTTGAAATCATCAAACTTCAGGAAGAATAAAAAACTCTTGTATTTAGATGCGAGGTTTACTATAAATAATTAGGCCCCATCTTCCATTCTATCTCTTCATGATGACCATCTGAACTTGGGAATTTCTGAGTTCCTATGATAAATAACTGAAACATAAGTCCAGATCTCGTAACAATAGAATATGGTTTAGCTCAGGTCATGCGTCATGTATCTTAGTTGAGGACAGGATTAGAATCAAGAAAATGAAAGTAGGCTTTCAACGAGCTGCAAGCCTAAAAAAATGTTCATACTCCATATATATAGTCATTGGAGTTGTGTTGCCCGGTTCCTCGAGCTCATCTATATACAAACCTACTGGCAGTTATGCGAGGGTAGAGAAAAGGAAAAGAAAAACTTGGCTGTTTTCTCTTTTTGAAGACCACTGAGCTTGTACAAATCATATGCTCTCTCTCTCAATCAAGCTCTCTCTCTGTTATCCAAATTTAATAAAGTCTATTTCTAAGTTAAATTGTTTTCAGAACAGAAGTTAATTTTCTTTAGAAACTAAACCGTGATATCAAAAGAAAGTTGCATCCATTTCAGACTCCAGCATGAGGGGTATAATCTGTTTGTTCTTGACAAAGGGGCACGTTTTTGCACTTCTACTGGAGGCAGAACTGCATCGGGCATACATTGACATGGGTATAAATTCGGAAAACTGCATTTAAGCAAGTTGCCATGAGCACATTATAGGCCCAGGACCTGTTATGGTTTATCTTGGCTATACAATTCAATTGCAGAAAGGATCAAGCTTGAAATACTTGTAAAATATCTTATCGCCAATGTATAACTCCTGAATATTTGATTGCATTCATTTTCATACTATAAGAATTGGATTAAAGCTTTTATTAAACTCTATCAATAAACTCTTGGTAAAGATGTGTGGTTCATCAAATTCCTATCTCCATATTTATCTCTTCTCATAGATGTTTGAAAATTTCAAAACTCTCTAAACATGCAAAAGAGAGACGCCATCTAAATTTTGTATTAAAACATCACTTTCAGTGGATGCTTTAGTCTAAGTTTATTCTAATCATTTTGTTCAAATAACAATTTTAAAATAATCCGGGCTCAAGAACAGGTCTGTTATCCACCACTACCTTCCGTGTGGCACTGCAGTCATTTCACCGACAGATGCTAGATCAAATGGCAGGCTTGGTTATGGAACTCAAAAGTGATCAGAAGTAGCTCCAAATACCAGTGAAAGGTTCGAATGTGGCAAGGACAACCTCTTATCGTTCACAGGATGCAAGATAAAATACATATCAATTCACTCTAACAAGAACGGTACTGAGAGCCACATTGAAGTCTAAAGCTACCAATTATAAAGAAAATCTCAAAATTGTCATACATGGAATGAATCAAAACTCAATCAGCCTGGTTCCATTAAGGCTTTCAAAAAACCAACTGCAACCCTAAAACTCAAAAACTGTGATATGGAAACCACAGATATTTTCAAACTATAGCATTTGCAGCACTTGCAATCCTCGGCCACAGATCAGCACACTCCTTGCCGATAGGCCCTGTAATTGCCGATCCTGTATGAAAATACCAAAACCAGACATTAGGTGTACTATATGAATCACAAACTCAAAGGTTCTTGAGGAGAATCTATTTATCTGGAAAAAGCAGCATAAATTGGGATTTTGTGTTGCACACAATTCCGCATCTAAGTTTATATGGATAAATCTAAAGATTCTAAACACACATTAAAAATTTGTTTGGAATTTCGATGCAATCCAATCCCAAGAAGCCACAACATTAGCGCCCCTTTATACCCAAGCACACATCCATTTTAGAAGGGCAGTTTGCAAAACCAGTACCATTTTCCTCAGGCATCTGTGCCCAAAGAAGAAAAAACTAGACTCTAACTCATGGTCGGTGATGCAGAAGGTGAAGAAAGTATGTACCCTTCATCTCTCCTTTTGGATTCACTATCACACCAGCATTATCTGCAATAAATAGCAGCCCAACCAAACAGAATAAATATAAGGTTCATTCTTCAGCATTTCAAGAGAAAGAAAAGCAACAAAATCCACTTAGATATAAGTAAATTTAATCAAATTTAATTACACTAAAAATTGTCCAGGCAAATGCATATTCTTCGGTTCACATTTTTCCAAAGTTTTAGCTAATTAAATTGAAACATTAGATTACACTCCTAAATAGCTTTGCAGATAACATCATGAGACCAGTTTACATCTAATCCACAACTAAAAACACTACTAGACATCAATGACAATCAACCATGGTAGCACACAATCTAGAGAGCCTGCATATCAGCTATGTACATAACTAATATGCCACTACATAAGCTATGATGTATTCAGAAAAAAAAATAGATGGTTAAATCATAGAATACGATAATGTCATTTCATTTCCATCCTACATAGGCTGAAGTAATTCTCGACCAACCAAAAGCATTACCTCAAGACTAATATGCCACAGAAAACCTATGAAGCTATGACACTTTTCAAAACAAGCTCCTCTAGCATGCATATACAAATGTACAGAAAAAAATGCAATCTTTTGCATCATCAGAACTGACCACAATTTACATTGAGGAATTCCTTATGGTTTTATAGAATAATATAACAAGCTTTGTGTTCAAAGACTCCAGAACACAAACGTAAAGAGTAACATATTCTCTGTTTAGTGAAGTTGCATATTCAATGGCATATTTTATGATTCACACTTTACGCTGTCATTTGATAGTACACAGTGTGATTTACTAACTAAATGTAGGCCAACCATGGAAATAAGCAACAAGTAATAAACTTGTATAAGAATAATAACGGACAGCTACTCATAGTAGTAACACTGATAATATATCTAGCAATAGCTCCATCTGGAGACTAAACACAACTTCATCTAATTAAAAATTAAAATAAAATAAAAGAATGCAAAAGATAGAAAAACCATTACAAAAAATATAAGAGAATAAGTAAGATAATGCCATTCATAAAGAAAAGACATTATAAAGGATGCAAAAGAATGAGATTTATAAGAAATATGCCAATCAGATGACTAACCAAATGGAAATGTAACATATGCCTCAAGCAGAAATCATCAAACCCATCACACCATATATCAGAATACAAGACAATGACCATTATCATAACAAAGCGTCCTTTATCTAATATAGGAACTAAGTCTGTTCCCCACAGGCAAACCAACGGAAACAAAAGCAGTGAGTTGCAAACCTTAAATCACGAAAAGAAATCCTTCCAACGAAACATCACACCCACATCAAACAACCAGATCAGAAGCTCATGTTTGCCAACAACAAGGCTCTGTTTGGGAGCAGGGTACCGGAAGATTTGGGAGGGCGTCGGGTCCGGTTAAGTGACGTGGCAGGGTCCAAAAGGATTTGGACTGTGTTTGGGAGAAAGGCGGCATGAATATCGGCTGGGAATCAGCCACCTCCAAATCCTAAAAACTTCAAATTTTAACTCCTCTCATAAAGAGGAGGTGTTTACAACTCCTTGAATCACAAGGATTCAAGTGGATTCCTGAATTTAGGATGGTTCAAATTGTTTACCGCATTTACCTCAGTAAATCCCCTATTCGCAGGGTCTCCCTCCTCTATAAATCCTCCTCAAACCCAATCAACTTAGCTGTTGCACTCAATAAGCTAATTACAGTCACCTACAGCCAAGCATGGTGAGGAATCAAGAAGAGTTGAAAGCTTGAATCCTTGAAGGAGTTACTTATGCTTCCAAACAATATAGGAAATCCACAACTCCTTTGAAATCCATATCCCTTGAAGTCCAGCTTTTGTATTCCCCCGGACCCCTTGCAAATCCCTCCAACACCGGTTCCCAAAAAGAGCTTAATAATCAAACACCTATAGATACACATAGATACATAGACGGATAGATAGATAGATGCACATAAACAAAAAAACAACAGGCACAAAATGACTGTTTACAATAACCAACAAAGATCCAAATAACAAAATATAAAACCAATACAACTTAGACATCAAATTCCTAAAAAGAAAAGGAAACCCACCAATCCAAATAACAAAAATAATCATATACCTGTAGATACAACCACGATACATAGACGGATACATGCATAGATTATCATAAACAAAAAATCAATAGGCACAAAATAACCTAACTAACAAAGACACAAAATACCAGAATATAACACCAATGCAACTCAGCCATCAAATTCCGAAAAAGAAATGAAAACCCCACCAATCCCCACACAACGAACACAATCAAAATCCACCAACAAACCACAAAACACCAAAATCAAACAACTAAGAAACTCCGAAATGATGGATTTCTGCAGATGGGTACCTTCGAAATACATGTAGACGCCGTCCTTTCGGCGCCATGGCTTCCGCTGGCGGACGATGACTGCGGGCATCACCTTCTTCCTCAGATCGGGCTTCCCCTTCTTGACGGTGGCCATGACCATGTCGCCGACGCAGGCCGAGGGGAGGCGGTTTAGCCTGCCCTTGATCCCCTTCACGGAGATTATGTAGAGGTTCTTCGCTCCCGTGTTGTCGGCGCAGTTCACCGTCGCCGCCACTGGAAGACCCAAAGACATCCGGAACTTGTTCCCGGCGCTACCTCCACGCCCTGTTTCGCACAAAACCAATGGAGATCGTGAGATCGAATCCCCAAGTTGGTTGCTTTCGATTCTCTAGAGACAGAGAAAGATGGCATACCTCTCTTCGACATCGTTGGAGATGAAGAGATCTCCTCTCCCCCTTTGCTCTGCTGAAACCTAAACAGAGAACGAGGGGGATTAGGGGGGGAGGGTTGCACCCTTTTGAAGGTTTAGGGTTTCTGACTGACTTGTGTAATGACAGAAATGGCCTTTTTAATTGTTGAGAAGGACTTTGCCTGATTCAGAGTCAAACAGTAAAGGTTGCAAACGGATCGGATACGGGTCTGGATCTTTTAATCCCAAGTTCTGATCCGAATGATACCCGATTATGTAAAGTTAAATCCGGATCTAAAGTGTCTGTAGTAATATTGGGTCTAGGGGTGTCAAAATGGGTCGGGTTTGGTTCGGACTCAGGTGGAACCAGACCTGGCTCTAATTTTTGGGTATGGTATCTGGTCCAAACCTGGGTCTAATCAGACCCACCATAAGAAACCATATCCGAACCCGATAAAAACTACACGAACCAGACATACTCGATGAAATAATATTATTTTTATCATTTTTACATTGAAAAGTTGCAGGTCTTAATCGAAACTCGGGTTGGGCCCGGGTTTGGGTATAAAATTTCACAAACTATACCTGATTCCATGTATTAATCCGATCTTTAAGTCTGAACTTAGGTCTTAATTGGGTATTCTTATTTATCACCATACTTGGATCTTATAGGGTTTGGTACACCTGTTGATAACCCTAATTGGGTTGGGTAAAAGAAGAATAAAGTCAAGGATTTGACATCTTGATTCTTTTATGCTATGTTTGGATGTAGGTGTTGCAGAAGAGATGAGAGTGAAGAAGAAAATGAGAGATGGGGATGGAGTTGTCAACTGGTGGATGATGGATGTAGTTGAAAATAACTCATTTTCACTCTCATCACCATTCTCATTTCCCAAAAAAAGGGTTCTCAAACACAGTTCGGGGTACGTTGATTAGACCCAAACCAAACTTGGATTCCACTTGCAATGTTGATTAGGATCCAAGAATAATGTGAATGGGTAAATCAAAAATTCGATCCGAATATCCTTTTGGATTCTTAATTTAAGAACTCATATGCGGAAATAAATTGTCGGATTCGGATGAGAGGCCCTTATGAATAATCGCTTTGGTGAAACCTCATCTGGTAATATGTATGAACATGGATTCGATAAAGAAAATGTGAATCTGGACCCTGGGTTGGTAATTAGTGGATAATAAAGAACCTAGTGTATGCTTAAGGCGTGGGTAGGATATGGATACGTTATGTTCCCTTTTTTTTTTTTTGGGTACCAAGATTAGGGTGGACAATGGACTGGGCTCGAGTTTTTGTGGCCTTGCCTGGCCCGACTATGGGGAGGCCGCGCATGGGCTGACATGAGCATTCCGGCGGGGGGGGGGGGGGGCGGCCTAGATCAATCCGGCACAGATTAGGCTCGTGAGCTTAGCAGGTGAGCTATGGCCTATACGGCCGAACCTTCCCTAACCCAAACTAAGGCTTAATTAGCTTGATAAATTGACGATCCAGGCTTGACTAGTACTTAAAATTTTATCAATTTTTTGGTACCAAAATACTGGAAGGTGAAGTATTGGATTTTGCCCAAATCCCACTTGGTTAAGGTTTCACTAGTCATTGTGAGGGCTCATTTCTCAGCTAATCCTTGAGTTTTTCTGGTAAGTTTGTTTTCCATTGGTGAATCATTTTTTTTACTTCTCGTAAGGTCATTTTCTATAGGTAAATCAGTTTTTTTTTAAACATTAGCACGAGTGAGTTACTTTATATGGTTTCAAGTTATGCGAGTGTTCGTTTGTCATTTTGTTTCCTTAAGCAAGGGTATGCCTTTATCTTCGATTTGGTTATACTTGAAAACATTATCAATTTGTCGCTGAAAACATTGTCAGTTTTGTCGTTGAAAAAATCACTTTCGAGTTTTTCATGCATTTTTGGTAGACTATTTCACATTTCTATTATTGTATGGTTTTTTTTTATTTTAAGTATTGCAATATAATATCAAAGAAAAGCAAAAAATCCACTGCCTCCAATAGGCTTGCAAAATAACAATAAAAGCACTTCAAACACATAGCCTGAAGTACTTGATGATTCTTATGCAGTGATTCATAGTTCATATAAAAAAACATACAATAAGCTTGTCGCCTGAGTATAGTGGGAGCCTGATCTGTGTCCAAAAATCTAAGTGTAATGCATAAAAAAATACCCTCACTAAGTTGGATCGTCGAAATCTTGGCTCAATCCAGCAGTTGCTAGCACTTCCAATAAAACAACAACTAGCGGTTTCATAATGGTCCAAAGATACGGTTGAAGCTACAAAAAGGCTAATAAGATTGCGGCCAAAATATTATCTCTCATCCCAAAAACATTGAAGGAGGGAGAGATGGACCCATTGGTTGTTGCTAACCTTAATCCCTGGGCGTGGCCACCTGTAGTGGCTGAGGCAAGATGAAGGAGAGTAAGGGCCTAGAAGTGGAGGAGGGTGAGAGAAAAGTTGAGGCAGTTGTGGAGGGTTTACAGGGAGTGGAAGAGAGTGAGGTTGAGCTGGAGAGTGCACATGAGGTTCTTCCTTTCCTAGGATTGGAGATAGTGCATTATTCATGGAAAAAGTCTCAACAACCAACATGATCCAATGCTCGTCAAGAGGTACTTTCCTTAACTTATGTGTGTGTATATAAGCTTGCTTTTAGGTTACAAAAAAGTAGGTTCAATCTTGTATTTTAATTTTTAAAATGTTATATTGGTTTGTGTATTCAGGATCTGCATGGAGAAGATGCAGAAGGTCCAACATCCCGCATGCACCAATTCTACTGGTTTCGAGCACACGTGGTTCTGAGCATTGACGAAGAACACAAAGGATTGGCTAAATCATATGCATTTTTTAAATTTTTTTAAGATTACACTGTAGAATACTGATCACAATCTCTTAGAATCCGTTATCTAATTCTGGAATCTGTCAATAAACACATTCCAATTCAGAAGCATTGAGATGACCATTACATTGGAGGACGTGACATGAATTATCAGATTTAAGTGCCATGAGAAACCAGTAACTGGCCATTAGTGGAGAAATTTCAATCACTTGGGTCAAGGGCTCTTAGAAGCGGGGGAGAATGCATTCGAAGGTGGCATGCTCAAAATAGGATGGTTGAGAAGCCACTATGACTATTGTTTCATAGAATTTGAGTGCAAAGCTACCCGGTTTTGGAGGGAAGGGCATGTATAGTCTAGACAAAGAGGTGAGAACATCTTGTTCTATTTTTTCGGCACGTGCTTATTCATTGGCATTGGTAGAAAGATGATCCATGGATCATACTTCTAATATGTCGTGTCACTAGATCACATCAATGCATAGGCGGAGCTAGGGGGGGGGGGGGGCAGGACTAGGTTGTAGCCCAACCCTGCCTCCCGAAACAGTTAATTTTTTTTTGTAAAAGCCCAGTCCTAGCCCAGCCCTGATTCCATATGAAATGGTTTTTTATCCATTTTTTAGCCTAGTCCTAGCCCAGCCCCGACTGCAGCAAATAGTTTGATTTGTCCATATGAAATAGATTTTTATTAATAATTGTAGGCATTTTTTATTTTATCTCAAAAAAAAATTTGGGGGGGGGGGAGCGCTGCCCCCGAACCCCAGACTATCAGACCAAATTTTTTTCTACACCCCTGTTTGCCCCCCCCCCCCCCCCTCACATGAATCCTAGCTACGCCACTGCATCAATGAGTACGCATGAGGAGTTGTCGCACTTGCACAACTATATGCAAGTTTTAATGAATGAAAGAATGATAGAAAAAATATCACTAGAATGTTTGTGTTGTTGGAGGTATTAACTCTTTTAATTTTCCTTAATTTTTGATTTATACTCAAGTATTTTGTAGAAATTGTTCATGTACTATATTATGTATGAATTTGTATTAACTATTGTATTGATCTTTATATGTCTGGATATATTTGCATATATCCATTAGAAGGCCCATGAGATGTGACAGGTCCCTTGAATTTTCTTGTATTGGGTCCTCATATCAACAAGGAAATTTGAATTGCAAAATTGTGCAAGATGTCCACAACATATTTAAGTATTCTTTAAACAATTTTCTACATTTTGACTATGATGCGATATAGGACCAACCATGAATGAAATGTTATTGTAGGTAATGTGGTGCCCATATGTAAACGCAATGAATGAGGATAAACAGGATGTGGTTATGACAATGAAGGGTCTCATGAGGAGGGATATTTGGTTACACAACATTAATGAAGTTGAATGTCAACTAGCCAGTTGAGTGGTTTAACAATTTGGTTTTGTTCAGCAACCACCCTGTTGCCCTGGTATACTAAGCAAAATTGTATATGACACATTCAATGATTGAAAGAATGATTACCTGACATTGTTTGAATTCGAACTTGAAAGCTGATATGATGACAAAAAAGACATCAGTGGCTCATTCATGGAGGAAAAATTTAGATGGAGTCTGAAGCATGCAAGAAAAAGTGCTACCAAAGTGAATGTAAATGTGACCCTTTTAAGAAAAGAAAATGACAAGCTAGGAAGTTTCTTAAAACATAGGACGTCATGCTACATAGTCAAACTAACCTTATCAAAAACATGGATAAGGTCAATAAGAAGTTATTGTCGTGCCTTAAGCAACATGAGCAATGATTGCAATTTTTTTACTGTTTTGTATAATATAAATAGCATTAAACATTGTTATATATGTTATTGTAAATTAAATTGTAATTGAATTGTTCTTTAACAATTTAATTAGTTTGAATTGTATATGCTTGTATGTCAGATCAACTGTGAAAAAATAATTGACCTAAGACAAGTTAGCTAAGTACACTAACTAAGCTAATTAACTAAGCTAAGGGGTTAATTGATTAGTTAGTAAGTATGATAGATGATTATTTTAATCACAAAATGTAGCCTAATATAAGTAGACTAACTAAGGCTATCCAATATATATAAAAATTGATTAATTTTATTAAGCATGGTAGAGACCTAGGCTTAATGAGTAAATTAATCTAAGGCACTTTATAGAGTGAACCTACTTAGGTTGGAACCAAATAAAGACCCACAATCCATGAAACCCAATATGATGAGAAATAATAATAATAATAAATATTGCCCTTGTTTGGATTGGGCCTAATGAGGACCCAACCCATCCCCTCTAGGGAGGTCGACCCCTAGAGAGGAGCATTCTTGGGTGGCGCCAAGTGTTGGCCCCAAGATTCCTTGTGAATCCCAAACGAGAGAGGGGGATTCTAGAAAAGGTAAAAAAATAAAGGCTTGCACACTTTTACAAGTAATAACATGCTTTTGCAAGAGAGAAACATTAATGAGATTCTAGAAAAGGTAGAAAAAAATAAACGCTTGTACACTTTCACAAGTAATAGCATGCTTTTTCAAGAAATGAACAATAATAGATTCTTACAATAATTGGTTTCTCTTAAAGTTGATTGAAAGAGGGAAGAGGCCAAATCCTAGCCATCCATTCCCTCATCCTCCAATCCTAGCCATTCATTTGAACTAAACCACATTTTCCATTCTATAAATAGTAGAGAAAAAGGTAATTTCATCTCATTCTCACTTTCATTTTTTTTTGTTGCACACACTTCTGTGACGCCCCAAAATCCCAACTTGGAAAATCCTTAATTTCTTAGGGTAATTTTTTTTTTAAAACATTACGCAAAGCGGAAAATCTGGCAAAGGAAAACAGTTAGAAATTCTAAGTGGGTCACAGGAAGAGACAATAGGAAGAAACATTTTAATTATTATAATTTGATACATAAGGAATGCACATCATCTCCCTTTTCAAAGACCACTGCCAAGATCTCAAGTTCTAGAGTGTGGGTTCAGTCTGCTGCCGCACATCGAGCTCCATCACACCACTAGAAGCCAAACACCTGTATCCCCATAAAATGGGGTCAGTACTCTTGCGAGCTGGATAAGTACAGGAGTAGTACTACGTAAGCAAGCAAGGTAACGAATATTGCTAAGTAATAAGCGACAATGTCAAACACTAACCACTTAGACAATGACGACAACTATCTAAGCAAAAAAAGCAAAGAAGCTACAACTCTAGCATCACGATCAAGTATGAGCAGCACTATCGTGATCAAACGGTTAACATTTGCATTCAAGGGCATCAATGGATTGTTCATCAATTACATATCCAAGCACACAATATATACTATAAGAAAAAATACGTGTAACCACACGTTTTCAACACAGGTGAGCTTAACTCACGAGATGGGTCTATCGCCCACACGAACTCGCCACAAAGTTCATCACAACTGAAACCAGTCTCGAAACAAGCATATATTTTGACAATGTGCTATAAGTCCTCTCGGGACAGATCAAAGGTCACGGGTAAACTGTGTGCCTCATGCAACCATACCCATAAATACTTAGGCATTTAGGCAGTTAAACAATTTAATAATGGAGCCATCTCGATGACGAAAATCATCGCATTCTGAAATCAAAAATTAACCTTAGCTAGGCATATCCAGCCACAATTTCTTCTTCCGAGGTACTTAGGCCCATCCGACCTTGTGTTCCCCGCAGGGCAACACGAGCAGAAATGTCGAGGTGATACCCGAACATTTTCGTGCTCCAGCACAACAAACACAAAGAAGATCCTTGTCGGCGAAGGCATTATCCTCATATTGTCAATCAGGGATGAAAACATTAGTTTAATACCAAGAGGGGAATTATCACATACACGAGTGTATCGATGTCGCATACAACCCCTAGGACGTTCGTGTTCATAGGTACAAGCGCAAGGTATAACTACTCGACCATCAAACATAAATGTCAATATTTATGTATCTCAAGTCTTCTCACGTGTGAACACGTGCAAGTGCCAAGTGAGATCAGACAATCATAAAAAAAATACAAGTGCTCGTGTTGTTATTCGCGATATGACGATGCAAGCATATCAAAATACGTGCCTCTTTGCACGAATACAAAACTGCGCACAAGCATTAGGCATATGTGCCTCGTGGTCCCTGCAGGGTACACAACGAGGTCTTAACCACTCCATCTACGTGCTTGGCCTCACACGGCCTACAAAGAGCGTATCGCCAACGAAGGCGAAACACAAACTCCATTCCCAAAACTTGGGTATCACAGTACGTGAACTCTCTCACGTTCATGGGGCCATCGCCCGAAGACTCCAACCGAGTCGCAACCCTCACCAGGGGTTCTGTGCCATACCCTTACGGTGTTCAGGGATTTCAAGTGCACACTAGGTCGAGTGTGTAGCATGCCTCTGGTGCGATATATATATATATATATATATATATATCCATCATTATACTCACACGAGCCAATCAACAGTAACACTCGACAAACTGAAACAAGTGACATATGAGTCAGGATGTGCCAACGTGCTCATGCAAAATAAAGAAAGTCGTAAAGTCACATCATTTTCATATGCATCAAGAATAAGAAAAAATGGCATAATTCACTATTTTTGAGCGGTGCGAGGCTCAAAATGCATATACAATCACTATTGTATGAGTGGGGAGTGTCCAAAGCCTGGAATGCGTATTTTCCCAAATATGCGTATTCCAACCATCGTATCACGACAAATCTCGTGTAGCGAAGCCTTCTGCGAAGGACCTTTGCGCAATCGACACTCACGAGTGTCAAGAATGAATCATAACTTAATCCCATACTTATGGGGATAACATTAGCATATCCAAATGTGTGGTCGCACTCTGTCCGCACAAACGGGGCACAAACGATGCCATCTGCCGAAGGCGTCCGACGAAGACGGGAAAAATACTTGCGAGTGTGTAGCATGACTCTCGACATAAGCTCAACACATCACAACCATGATGGGACAGCGGGGCACGAGCATTTGATGCCCACAGTCGCAATGATCTCGTTGCCCACAAGCGAATTTCCTCGCTTTAACTAGCTATTTCACCTTGCAGGTTCACTGCAACGAAGGGAAAGCTGCAACCAGTCTGCTGAGCTCCCAAGGGACGCTCAGCTAGGTCCAGTCACAGTGGGATCAAACCCGGCTATGCCCATGAACCCACCTTGGTCTGAACCCAAGGTGGTTCAGACCGAACTGGTGCCCCTAAGGGGAAAAATCGGTTGGTGGTGTATCAACTAGCTCAGCGGCAAGACCGTAGGGTCCGGTCCCTCAGACCAAACCTTACGTGGTCTAAGCGACACGTGTCTGAGCCCAAGAATGGCTCAGACCATGGGCTGCTATAGGGGTACAACGCAGTCCCACGGGTTGCTAAATGAGCAGTGAGGCTGCCCGGGGCACCTAGCTCCCGGGGCTATTGTGGCACCAAGACAATGGTAGAAAAGGTGGGGTCAGATCCTCGAGACTAGACCGTGACCAAGTCACTATCCCTAGTCTGAACTGAGTGTTCAGACCCGGTGCTGCAGTAGCAGCTGGGGCCCCACACAACACCCAGGCCGGTGGGCTACCCCAAAAACACACCAGGGTGGGTGTGGCTTGCACTCCACCCAGTGAGCTGACAGAAACAAAGCAGCTGGTTTGGTTCAAGTCGAACCAAACCCAATTTGGTCCAACGCAGGGCATCCCTGGTCTGAATCAGTAGGGAACCAGGGCTGCAGCCTTCGGCTCACACCTAAATATCAGGTAAGCTGAAAGTGCATCCCCAAGGTTCCCGGCTAGCACCCCACGAGATGGGTCTAGCGCCGAACAACATGGTCTGGACCCTGTGGGTCCAGACCCTGCTAAGTCAACAGTCAAAGGGTTATGCAATCCCCCTTATCTGAACCCAATAGGCGGTTCAGACCAGGGCTGCAGCCATAGCCCCTGTGCCAAGGTTATGGGTGCGCTCAAGAGGGCGCCTAGTACCTGACTAGGGTGGTGCTGACCAAGAGCATGGTCTGGACCCTGTGGGTCCAGACTTTGCTAGGTCAAGAAGGTGGCCAAAATGGTTAGGGGGTCTGTACCCACACACACCCCTGGTTTGACCCGTGAACAGGTCCAGACCAGGCCCCCATCTAAGCCCAGTGCCCCAAAGGTGGGTGTGCCAACGATAGGAATCCGGGTGCCATGTGCACCTGGTTCCTAATGGTTTCTAGGCAACCGAAGGGGAAGGTCCCCATGGTGACCCCACTCAATATGAGGGTCACCTAGGTAGGTTTGGGTCCCATGATGACCCAGACCTCTCTGCAACTACACGGGAACGTAGCAGCCCAGCTGGGGCTGCTGCCGACGCAAGCTCACACGCACAAGGGGAGGCGAATGGAGGGCCCAGACTGACCGACCCTTGGTCAGTCCGAGGGCTTGCTGCAGCGGCCTCCCATAGGGCCATGGGGCCCCAAACGAAACACATCAAGGGGTCCAAGCTTGCTGCAAGAGCCCAACCGAGCATCGAATCAACCGACACCACCACAATGCTAAAAAAAAAATCGAGAAACACCATAGAAGGAAAATAATGAAAGGGAGTAAAAATGAAAATTCAAGGGGCATTATATATATATATATATATATATATATATATATATATATATATATATATATATATATATATCCCTCTCTAAGTAAAAACGAAAACATGAATACTTCAAAAGAAAATTTGAGTTAAACAGAAAAGAAATAAGCCACTTTCCTGCAATTTCAGAAAAAGTCAGTATGCTTCCAACCCCCTTTTTTGAATTTTCACAGAATTCCATATTTAAACTAAAATTTTATTTTTTTTAAATGTAAAAAAGGTTATACAATAAAAACAAAAAGGGGGAATACCCGATTAGGGTTCCCTTGTTTCGTTTTATCGTGTTTTGATGAAGAATGAAAACCGTCGCCGGAGCGACGCTGGGTGGCACCAGTTTTTTCAGTAGGGGTCCTTTCGGCAACCTCCTCTGGCTTGTCCGGCTACACCCACACCTCTTTCTTCCTCCTTTTAAGTTTTTTTCGTTTTGATGTCTTTCTTATCGCTGCAGACAAAAAAAAATGATGTCGATCATTGATCTAGTGATTGCACACCTCACCCGACGACACCTGGTTATCAACTAGCATCAGGACGTTGCACGAAACCCAACGATCGTCGCACAACCTTTGAAGGCCTTCATTGGTGAGGGTTTAACAGCTGGGAAAACTGTCCAATATTTGCCACTGTAGGTGGCCTGTCTGGCGGCCCTTTCTGTCAACAATGACCCTCCAAAATCCGACGACCCTTCATGTCAATGGTGACCCTCCAAAATCCGACGGCCAATCAGGCCTCCGACCGTAAGGTGAGCAAAATTTTTCTTTTTTTGTTTTATTCAGCTGATGCCTCTTTGGATGTCTTCCGTCTAGTTCGAGCCCTTCAGAAAGGGAGAGAGGAAAGAAGGAACTGAACCCTCTTCCTCTTCTCTCTTTTTTTTTTTTTGCACTGCAACCACCAACAACTTGGGTGGTTCGGTGCACAGTGTGCAATTTAGAAAGACCGGGCCACCACTGGTGTTTGATCACCAACGGTGGTCGTTTCCCTTTTTCTTTCCGAAAAGCAAAACTTGAAGAGGTCCGAACCCTCTTCCTATTTTTTTTACGCAAATCGAGAACTCTCTTGGTTTGCCGATTTGTCTAAATCAGAAAAATAAAAATTGACCTCTCATTTTGTTTTTTGTTTTTTGTTTTTCTTTATTTATGTGTTTTTCTCGCGATGAGTCATTGTCGTTTATCGATGTTCAATTTCTGCATCAATGCGCCCACATACACAGGGGACTTCCGACGATACCGTCATAGATTTGTTGAACCTGCTCTGATACCATTGTAGGGATTCACTCTGCATGAGACCAGTTTTGTAGTGGCATAAAGACTTCGTTGTTATGCTCAAAATTGCCCGGGAGTTTGAACACTCAAATCATTCACAAAGCAAAATGCTTTTATCACTGTAATTGTGAATGCTTGTATGACTTATTGTATTTTCATACATTATTAATCATACCCTTTTCATTGCATTTTATAGACTGTGAAGAGTTCGAGTCTTGGGACATAACCCCTGAGAGAAATCCCTTCATCCCTCTAGAGAGACACGTCTCTTGCAACCTAACAACCAGTGGGGTGAACTTTCCAAGAGGATATGACCGCGACTCTAGCAAGCTTAGCTAGGTCCCATGGCCAAAAATTAGAATAGCTATCGGATGAACTCTGAATTTCGTAATGAACTCTGAATTTTTAAGAATTTTCAGGATCTACTCTCTTCTCTCTCTTGATTTCACAAGAGAAGAGGTTCCATTATTAGTAATAGTGGGTACAAGAGGTAGACTGGTAGAGGAAGTCTTTCTCTTAGCAGTTTCATCTCTAATGTAAATTACATGGGGCAAGTTTCCTTTCTTATGAGAATGTCCATATTCATTACTAATGTATTTGGAAACATGACCTTGCTGGAAACTCCAGATGACTGGATTTCCTTATTTGAAAGTGGAACACTATCGGCTGCCTTGATTGGATCTGGATCACCAATCGATCCTCTCTCTCTCTCTCTCTCTCTAGCATCCCTTGCAAGAGCAACATAGCAGAAGTCACGTTGAGATTGGAACACAACCAGGAAAACTGAACCACAGTCAAGAAAATATCAGCAAGTTGGATGAAATATATCGAATCAAAAGCTCACCCTTCTTGACTTTGTCCCGAACAAAGTTCACATCAATCTCGATGTGCTTGCTATGCTGGTGAAGAACAAGATTTCTAGTCAAGTGGCAGAGAGATTATCACAACAGAGAAGTTGGGGACCAACGGGCTTGGCCAATAAATCACTCAGAAGTTATTGAACCCAAGTCACCTCAACAACAGCATTAGCTAGAGCACGAAGTGATGAAGCGATTGTTAAAAGTAGATGATGTTAGGTGTAAGAAGGAAGGGAGAGAGAATTCCAAGAAGAAACGTGGGTTGCTTTTTACCTTTTGGAAAAGGTTGGTTTTGAATAGTCCCATATTGATTGTGCTTGAGTTTTTTGTGGGCTTTATAAGCCACATGTAAACTCATACACTTGTTCCTGAGAATAAGAGAGTGGGATGACCACCACACACACACGCGCGTGCGCGCGCCCGCCGTGCCGTGCCGAGCCGAGCCGGGCCGGGCTCGGGTTTGGGTTTGGGTTTGGGTAATTGGCCCTTTAGGGTCATATCCATTCAAGACCAAAGTACCTTTTTACCCAAAGTTTCTGTGGATACGGGTTATGAGAAATGATAACGGGTCACGACTCCTCGTAGTCTGTGCACGTTATGGCTCTTCGGATTCCGTAACGGATCTCGATCTTTCGAAGTCCGTTAACGGGTCACGTCCCCTCGGATTCCGTAACGGGCTCCTTCCACGTTTCATAACCGTTTGTGGGTTATAAAAGTGTGGTCAGGGTG
This sequence comes from Nuphar pumila, assembly GCF_984573655.1. Taxonomy (NCBI): domain Eukaryota; kingdom Viridiplantae; phylum Streptophyta; class Magnoliopsida; order Nymphaeales; family Nymphaeaceae; genus Nuphar; species Nuphar pumila. The sequence continues at coordinate 52,922,135 of NC_143250.1, read as the reverse complement.
GGGTTACGGATATGCTGAGAGACAGACGCTCTGGTTTCTGAAGCTCTGCGTTTTCTCTTTTCCCTGTTGTTTTCTCTCTCTCTTTCCTGAGTTATTCCGAAAGGGGTTGTTCTGCAACGTTGGTTCAAAGAGGCTGTTTTCGAAGGACGACCCGCCGGAGTGCACCGTTCGGTTCGTCATGGCTATTGTATCCTGGGGGAAGGACGTCAGACCCTGATTTGCACTGTATGTGGGGGTGAATCTTCTCTAAGGGAAGTACTTCCGTACGCCTTGGCCTGTTACACAATATTAACATGCTTCTCTTATGTTTATTGTGTTCCATGTATATGTTTGTTCATATGCTGCTGTCTGGATTTTGGTTTTATGCGAAACCTGTCATGCTTGCTCCCTGTTCCTGTTTCAATCTACCGTTTATCATGATTTATATGCTGATATGATGTTGATTGCGAAACTGTGTGATCCGAAATATGATCCAACAGTCTTAGAGAAGATTCTAAGCATGTCGACCTCTTCCGCTTTTGTACCAAAGGTGGACATGTCCGGTATGCCGGAAAAGTTTGCCGGTCAGAACTTCAAGCGTTGGCAGCAACACATGAAGATACTGGAAATTGACTGCCCTTCGGTTTCTGATACTGACCCTGACCCTGCTGCAGTCACTGTAACAGTCCAGTGGAAAGAAAAGAACAGTATATGCCGTGGTTGTATACTGTTGGCTCTGTCCAACATATTGTTCGATGTGTACTGTTCTTCGTCTACCACTGCTAAGGGTCTATGAGATCAGCTTGACAAGAAGTACAATACTGAAGACCAAGGTCTTGAAAAGTACTTCGTTGCCAAGTTTCTGAAATATCAGATGGTAGAAAGCAAGTCGGTCACTGAGCAGGCACACGAGTTTCTGCTATTGCTCCATAGTTTGGCTGAGGCTGAAATAAAACTTCCTGAGAAGTTTCAGGTTATGACCATCGTGGAGAAATTTTCTAAGTCTTGGGTAGACTTTAGTATGTCTCTCAAGCACCGTAGAGGGAAGATTTCTTTAGATGATCTTATGGTAGTCATTTGCTATTGAAGAGGAGCATAGGAGCCAGAAACAGATCGTAATGCCAACTAAACCGCCTAAGGTGAACATGATGACCGAATCTTTTAAGGGCAATGGACAAAAATCAAAATCTGCAATGAAAAACCAGTTTAAACCTAAGGCCAAAATCCAGAAAAAGGCAAATAACAAACCATGCTGGAACTGTGGGCAGGTTGGGCACTGGGCTAAGGAATGTCCTTCCAAGAAGGCCAAAGCTCATGGGACCACAGACGGAACACCTCAATTCAACATGGTGACTGAGGTCGTTGGGACCAGTACTGGGTATGTTTCTGTTAACCCACAAATCTATCATGTTTATGAGCCAACTGAGTGGCTGGTTGACACTGGGGCTAATGTGCACGTTTGTGCTGATAAGTCTGTCTTTGTCTCATACCAGGCTGCTGCAGGCAAATCCATGACTATGGACAATTCAACGGCTGCAAAGGTGTTAGGGATTGGACGCGTGAATCTGAAGTTTTCTTCAGGACGAGTTCTATCTTTACACAGAGTGCACCATGTGCCTGTAGTTAGAAGGAACATTCTAAGTGGTTCATGTCATGTTAGAGAGGGTTATGAATTTAACTTTAAATGTAATAAAGTTGTTATTTTACATTCTGGAACGTTTATTGGCAAGGGATATTTAGATGATGATTTATTCAAACTTCGTGTTGAACATGTTTGCAGTGATAAATTAGAAAATGATGTTTCTTTTGATTCATTGTCTAATGTTGCATATAACATAGAATCATTTGACTTATGGCATAATAGATTAGGTCATGTGAATTTCAACTCTGTGAAACACATGATGAACTTAAAAATGATTCCTGAGCATTCTATTGATAAAACAAAAAATGTGAAATTTGTGTGCAAGCAAAACAATGTAGGAAACCATTCCATACGATTATTAGAGATTCTAAAATATTGGATCTGGTGCATACAGATATCTGTGAGTTTAATGGAGTATTAACCAGAAATCATAAAAAGTATTTTATCACTTTTATAGATGATGACACTAAATACTGTTATGTGTATCTGCTAAAATCAAAAGATGAAGCTTTTGATAAGTTTCTTATTTTTAAGAATGAAGCAGAAACATAAACTGGTAGAAAACTTAAAAGATTGAGGTCTGATAGAGGGGGAGAATATACCTCTAATAAACTCGATGAATATTGCAAGTCTGTTAGAATAGTTCATGAGTTTACTACTCCATATTCTCCTCAATTCAATGGGATTGCAGAAAGAAAGAATAGAATCCTAACTGACATGATAAATACTCTACTTGGGAGTTCTGGATTACCTACCTATATGTGGGGGGATGCTCTGAATACGGCTTGCCATATTCTGAATAGAGTACCTCAGAAGCATAAGGATAGTAGCCCTTTTGAACTCTGGAGAAATAAGAAAGCTAGCTTGAAATACCTTAAAGTGTGGGGGTGCCTTGCTAAGGTACTTATCCCAGAGCACAATAGGAAGAAGCTGGGTCCTAAAACAATAGATGCTATCTTTTTGGGTTATGTAGAGAACATCTATGCCTACAAGTTCTTAGTTTAAGTCTGAGATATCTGACATAGATGTTAACTCTATTGTTGAGCTTCGAGAAGCTACATTCTTTGAGGATGTATTTCCCATGAAAGTTGGTGTACCTCAGAATCTTTCTTCTTTAGATATACCTTCAACTTCTGGTTCCATTCCCGAACATGTAGAAAGGATGACAGATGTGGGGGTAGAACCATCTTGTTTCCATCCTAGACCCATTGAGTCTGAGGAAGTGGTTGAACCTAGAAGAAGCAAGAGACCACGAATTACCAAGAATTTGAGAAGTGATTTTATCACTTACCTTATCGAGGATGATTCTCCCACTTTCCGAGATGCAATGGCTTCACCTGAAGCAATGCATTGGAAAGACGCCATAAAGAGTGAAATGGACTCCATTGTCTCTAATGGTACTTGGGAACTCGTTGACCTCCCTCGTGGTAGTTCCACAATTGGGTGCAAATGGATCTTAAAGAAAAAGTTGAAACCAGATGGATCCATTGACAAGTACAAGGCGAGACTGGTTGCCAAGGGGTTCAAACAAAATGAGGGAATAGACTATTTTGATACCTATTCTCCGGTTACCCGGATAATCACTATTAGAGTGCTTATTGCACTGGCTTCCATTTATGATCTTTCGGTCCATCAAATGGACGTGAAGACCGCTTTCTTGCATGGCGATCTTGAAGAAGAGATTTATATGGATCAACCTGAGGGTTATGTGGCTCCTGGTAATGAAGATAAAGTTTGTAGACTTGTTAAGTCATTATATGGACTAAAACAAGCCCCTAAACAATGGCATGAAAAGTTTGATAATATTATTTTATCATTTGGCTTTGATGTCAATGAATCTGATAAGTGTGTTTATTGTAAAGTTAAAAGTGATGGTTGTATTATTTTATGCTTGTATGTAGATGATATTTTACTGTTTGATTCCAATATGGGAATTGTTAATGAGACAAAGTCGTTTCTTAGTAGTAAGTTTGACATGAAGGATATGGGTGTTGCAAATGTGATCTTAGGCTTAAAGCTGACTCGTTCAGCAGAAGGGTTAACTATTTCTCAATCTCACTTTGTTGAGAAAGTACTTGTAAAATTTGGTTATAACCAAGGGAGATCTGTAGCAACTCCATATGATCCTTCTATCCCTCTTCATAAGAATACGACTGGTGTTCTTGTGTCTCAATTAAGGTATTCTCAGATTATTGAAAGTTTGATATATCTTGCAAATTGAACGAGACCGGATATTTTGTTCTTCGTGACAAAATTAAGTAGATACACAAGTTGTCCAAATCACACTCATTGGAAGGCATTGGACAGGGTACTTAGATACCTGAAAGGAACTATTTCCTTGAGTTTGCATTACAAGAGATTTCCTGCAGTTCTTGAGGGATATAGTGATGCGAGCTGGATAGCCATGAACTCTGGCAGTTATGGCGTGACAGGGTATGTATTTACCTTGGGTGGTGGCGTAGTCGCCTGGAGATCAGTAAAGCAGACCATCTTGTCCCAGTCTACTTTTGATGCTGAACTCTGTGTTTTAAATGTCACAGAATTGGAAGCTGAATGGTTAAAGAGACTTCTTGAGGAACTTCCTTTAATGTGCAAGCCAATTCCTGCGATATCTGTGCATTGTGACAATATGGCCACTATTGCAAAGATTAAAATCACAAAATATAACCAAAAGCAGAGAAGACACATCCAAGTCAGAATAAAATCTGTAAGGGAACTGGTGTCTCAGTTAGTGGTTGTTGTGGACTATGTTGGATCCAAAGAGAACACAACTGATCCATTAACGAAAGGACTAGATAAGTCGTTAGTCCTGAAATCCAGAGAGGGGATGGGACTGAAACCCATCTGTAGTTCATCTACAGTAGCAACCCAACCTATCTGAGTGGAGATCCCACAAAGTAGGTTCAATGTGGTAATAACAAGCTGTAGGGTGAACTGGATAGCACCTTATTAAATATGATACTTTGGATTTATGTTTGTTCCCTGTTTACTCTGGAAAGGTGTTGTAGCTGCATGTTAATGAAGAGTTAAAACTCTGAATGAGTTCAAAGCCTTATAGCCGAGATGTTAGCAGTGCATCTTTGGAGAAACCCACCTATGTGAGTGTGACTGTGTGGTCGCAGTTTAAGGAATTGGGTTATTCCTGAAGTCACTCATGAAACAGGATTCGGGCGCATGACCTTTAACGCGCCTCCCTAAAGATTACAACCAGAACCTTTATCATGTTGTTGCTGATGGACACTCCTACACCAAAGGTTCAAGTTCAAGACTTCAGTTCACTTCGTTCATGTGGGGGTAAAGTTAGTCAACTAAGGTAGTGGTTCAAACCGGAAGGTACCATTGCTGAAAGCATGATATGTCCTGTTGCAGATTGTCTCATCTTGCATCTTGGTTTCCTCCCGTTTCATTCTTTAAATTTGAGGGGGAATGTTAGGTGTAAGAAGGAAGGGAGAGAGAATTCCAAGAAGAAACGTGGGTTGCTTTTTACCTTTTGAAAAAGGTTGGTTTTGAATAGTCCCATATTGATTGTGCTTGAGTTTTTTGTGGGGCTTTATAAGCCACATGTAAACTCATACACTTGTTCCTGAGAACAAGAGAGTGGGATGACCACCACACACACGCGCACGCGCACGCGCACGCGCGCTCGGGTTCGGGTAATTGGCCCTTTAGGGCCATATCCATTCAAGACCAAAGTACCTTTTTACCCAAAGTTTCTGTGGATACGGGTTATGAGAAATGATAACTGGTCACGACTCCTCGTAGTCTGTGCCCGTTATGGCTCTTCGGATTTCGTAACGGATCTCGATCTTTCGAAGTCCGTTAACGGGTCACGTCCCCTCGGATTCCGTAACGGGCTCCTTCCACGTTTTATAACCGTTCGTGGGTTATAAAAGCGTGGTCAGGGGTGGGGTTATGGATATGCTGAGAGACAGACACTCTGGTTTCTGAAGCTCTGCGTTTTCTCTTTTCCCTGTTGTTTTCTCTCTTTCTTTTCCGAGTTATCCCGAAAGGGGTTTTTCTGCAACGTTGGTTCGAAGAGACTGTTTTCGAAGGACGACCCGCCGGAGTGCACCGTTCGGTTCGTCGTGGCTATTGTATCCTGGAGGAAGGACGCCGGACCCTGATTTGCACTGTATGTGGAGGCGAATCTTCTCTAAGGGGAGTACTTCCGTACGCCTTAGCCTGTTACACAATATTAACATGCTTCTCTTATGTTTATTGTGTTTCATGTATATGTTTGTTCATATGCTGCTGTCTGGATTTTGGTTTTATGCAGAACCTGTCATGCTTGCTTCATGTTCCTGTTTCGATCTACTGTTTATCATGATTTATATGCTGATATGATGTTGATTGCGAAACTGTATGATCCGAAATATGATCCAACAGATGAAGCATGAAGCATAACTCATTTTAGAAGCGGTTGTGTTTGCTGCTATGATGGTGAAGAACAAGCTTAGTAGTCAAGTAAGTAGCAGAGAGATTGTCACAACTGAGAAGTGGGGGACCAACATGCCTGACCAATAAATCAGGAAGGAGATATTGAATTCAAGCTACCTCAACAACAGCATTAGCTAGGGCACCAAGTGGGGAAGCGGTTGTTATTCATTTTAGAAGCCGTTGTGGAGGCATGTAAAAAGCGGAAAAGGAAATGAGGGGGACATGAACAAGAAGCAAGTTACAGGAAGCTAAAAAAATAAACAATAACAAAACAAGTGAGAAGCAAGGAGGAAACAATTGGAAAACTTCTTACAAATGAAAAACAAGTTTTCTACCATTTGGGGAAAAGTGTGGCACTTCTCATTTCTGAGGCACACATCTCGTTTTAGGGAGATGCTTTGGGTAACTATGGTTCGGAGTATATATGCTGCAAATTAACCGGCTTTGAAACTTGGCATAGTGACGCAGAGCACATGTACCAAATGAACCCCACCACTCAATCTCCTTTCCTGCCTCATTAATTTTATTGTCTCATTTAACATGATCAAGGTACCAATCAAATTTCAAGGATTACTCGGTAAGGCACGAGGGTCGGTGGGCTGCTTGGTGTGGTGTTTACATGGCAGGAGGATGGGCTCAATTAAGTGACCCATGTTCCCCACGATGGGACCTTGTCAATTAAAAAACAAAGTTCAGGGTGTATTTGGATTCAGGGTTGACCAGGTAAATTTGAATTCACAACAGGGGAGAACGTGAATTCATAGGGTCTCGTAAAATGCTGTAGGCTAGGCCCCACCGTTACCAAAGTCATAATTACTGTCTATATACATCTATTTTTAGTCTTTTGCGTTTGATTTGGAGAATTTGTGAGAAAATGACGAGTTTGTTAATAGTGAAATGACTCCAAACAAAAACGGTTTGTGCCTAATCCACCCTCAAAATGTTATGATTTGCTCGTTTTGATTTTATTGGTATAAAATGTCATATCAGTTCATATTAAACCAGAAATTTCATATTAAGCATCGTACCCTAGCCTTGACATATTATATTGCAGAAATTGGTAAAAATATTCAGTTATTTTGTTGCATTCAATTATCTACTCAAATAATTTCAACACAATATGAAGGGATTGAAATCCCCAAACCCTCAACTTAAGCAATTCGGGAAGATGAAACGAGAAGTGAGGTGCTTTCAAAATTTTAAGAAGCTAAAAGCACCAAACAACTTAAAAGGGAACCAAGAATACCAAAAATGCAAACCAAAAGAGACCTAAGAAGCGAGGAAAAGCGAAAAAAGTAAAAAAAAATAAAAATAAAAAAAAAACACAAAAAAATTTAAAAAAAACTAAGAGGAAGCGGGTTTCTCCTAAATGAGAAGCGTGCTTTCCAATTTTTTTTGGCATTTCTCCGTACATTTCAAAAGTGTCACGTTTCATGCATTTGAAACGCTCTTTGAAATTGGATGCTTCCCATATGGTATGGCCGCTTCCGATAACATACAGGATTTGAACTTGCAACGCCCCAACACATGGTGACGTGCACTGCTCGTTGCTCCTGCCACACAGGTGGAGCCCCCGGTTTTTGGGAACAGGGATCCCATCATTTGACATAGGATGAGTTTCATCCTATGTGGATCCTAGCCATCCAACGGATCCATCTGGACTGTTAGAATCAGTCCACGTTCAAGTGAAAACGAGGACCAATCCTAACCGTTGATTGGGTGGCTAGGATTAATTAATGAAGGATGAAACCCATTCTATTTCAAATGATGGGATCCATGTTGGGTTTTGGGGCCAACAGGGGGGTGTGGGGAAGTTGGGACTGGAGATCCTTTGATCCGAGGTCCTAGGATCTCGCCCTTAGTTGGCACATATCTCAAGGGAAAAAAGATTAAAATTTCAAAAAGATTCCGTGTCCTCGTGTCTCATTTTTTGAAAAAAAAAAAAAATCGAATTTGCGAGTTGAACCAGCATCCCTTGTCATCGAGCCCATGAATCTTTATAATATTGGATGGAACTGGGACCTGATCCATTCTCTGATTACCCTAGTGCTTAATTGCCCCCATGAAAGACTCCACCAGCCCCTCACACCATGCAAAACTCAAATTGGACCGCTTGGTCATATCTCTGCAAGAGAATCACTCATCTCTGTACTTCCTCCTATGTTTCTAAGGTAAGCAAGCTCATATGAAGTCCCAATTCCAAAGCAATGTTCAAAATGGAATAAAAGCATAGTGGTGCCAAAGAGTTGCTTCCCCCAAGTATATTTGCCCATCCTTGAATCCTGATAAAGTGACATTTAGGATAAGCCACTATATATTTTCATATACATTAAGACTATACTCTTGTCTCTATTTTCTTTCTTTGTACTCACGCATCTTTTAAAATAATTGAAATAGCAGTTTCACTACTATTATTTCACACCAACATAACTATTTGAAATTGGTCACAGAGCCAGTTCCACCTAGTGCTCTTGCAATGGATGCTTCATGATAAGCCTGAGATTATGCTTAATTATTTATTATTATGAATATACAATATTAAAGATGAAGAAGCATACCTTTAGGTGCCATAAATGTGCAATTAGTAACTTGATTGAAAACCCAATTAAAAACTCTATGTTTGAGAGAAGCAATGCAACAAGGCCTAACATGGTCTGCCCAAACCTGGTCCATTTACTGAAGTGACCTAGCGAACAAGGGGTGATGCGGTGAAGTTAAGTCAATGGAGCCAGGTTAGACTATTCTTGATCTTAATTAATTAAGCTTATAAACCTGACCTGAAGCGACCTGGTTCTTGGTGAGATTTTCCTTTGTCATAAAAGAAAAAACAATGGAGCCAAGTTAAACTATTCTTGATCTCAATTAAGCTTATAAACTTGACCGGGCCCTGTTAGAGAATGACCCTTCGACTAGCTATCGATGGATCCAAAAAAACAAAAAGGAGAAAACAACCACACATGAAAAACAATAATTTTACACGGTTCGATGAAAATTGCCTAAGTCCATGATCTGAGCCTTCTTTTATTGATTGGGATACACAATACAGAGGAGGAAGCTTTATTAAATAAGAGTCTACAAATTTTACATAAAATCTACGAGTGTTGTGGGATACAACAAAGAGTCTAGAATAAAATTACATAAGAAACCTCTAAAAACAGAAATTGTAGATTTATATCCAAGTAGGAAACAGGATCCACACTCCTCTAAAACTTGGCCTGCTAGCACCTGTAGAAAAGCCGTGCCGACAGCACATGCTTGCTGAAAAATAACTTCCAACAATACAATCTTAGCTCAGTATCTCAATGTAGCTGATCAATCAATTCAGATAATTGGGTTGATTTCAAAAACCATCCCATTCAACTAGTTTGTGAGGTCAATTTGATCAACCATGGTTCACACTGTGATCAGCAGGATGTTTTGGTAGCTTGATCAAAATCGCCATAAAAACCAAAAACTTTGGTGTAATTTCTTGATGCAAATCTAGTTTGGCTTTCTAATGTTAATCTCTTGAATGGTCCCTTTACCGATAAGCATTTGTTATCCCCCCCATCATATTTTTTTACGTGACTTCAAAAAATGCATGCATGTTTTAGTATGGGCATGATGGGACTAATGCATGTGGCACCGGCCATTTTACCATGAGCTCACATGGGAGGACGTCACCAACATGGTACCAATGTCCCACATAAAACTCATCTACAACACCATGCTTCCATGTGCCCTAAAACTATTTTGCACAGGAAAACTGAACAGAAAATCACGGAAAATAACCGAAATTTCGTACGACTTGAACTATGTATAGTGAGTTTGTCGCTGATGTCGGTCCATGGACATGCCCAATTTCTAGATTTTTTATTTTATTTTTTGGCTTAGAATGTTTAACACTTGGAAACTTAATTTGTTTCTTAATTGTTTCCTCATTAAGATAAGAGGAAGCTTGCCTATAAGAGCGCTCCAAACCTGACTAAGTGGATCGGCTTAAGGCGTTCAAATTGAAGGAGGTCGTGAGTTCAATAAGTGGGGGTTTGTGTCCCTTGCTGCAAGGTCGAACCCAACGGAAAACCAATGTTGTCAATGTCGGAATTGGACCTGTAATGTTTGGCCAACGATTCATGTGAAATGGCCGATACCGATTCTCAAGTGAATTGTTCTGAATAGGCCAAAAAATAATTAAAAAATATTACGTGTCAATCAATATGTGATACATGTTAAATCCATTAAAATAATGTTAAAAAGTAATTATAAGCTATTTTTATATTTATTAAAAAAAATAGTCGGTCTGTATCATATTGATTTTCTGGCGATACAATGAGTATCAGCCGATTCAAGCCGGTACACACCGATACTGACAATACTTGTAGAGTTTTAGACTGCAAAATTGAAACAGGTAGGTCATAGCCAACATGGCAGCCCTTGGCCTATAATGAGGGTAGGTTTGTTTGCATTTGATTTGATTAGAAAGTGAATCTCATTACATAACCTAAAAAATAATTTAAAAAGCGAATCTCATTTGTGTGAGATTCACTTTCTCATAAGGTTTCATGAGATTTTGAAAGTCAATATCTTTTAAACAGTATTTTAACTTTTCAAAAACACAACCAAACATACCCTAAGTCGTCTAAATCATAACATCTATAAGAACCAAAAAAAAATCATACATATTCTTTTGATATCCATCAACTTGAACTATTCCTTTTGAATAAGATATGTGCTTGTTTCAATTTTTTTTTTTTTTTTGTTGAGCTAAGTTTAAACCACCTATCACCGAATACACATTGGGAGGACTCCGATTGGTAAAACTCTTGAGGTCCCTTTGCCCACTAAAAAAATACACCCAACTTCGACCTTGCAGCAAGACACACCCCCAGTGTGTTTCGAAATTATGACAACCTACCTATCAACTTGGTGACATTCACAAGAACCTTGTAGACTCTATTTGTCTTAAAGTTTATGATCGAACGTTTTACCAAAGGATTCACTAGGCCCCTTTATTAACCCAATACTATATATATATTTAAAAGTAAAGGAAATTATTGCCAAAAACTATTAGGTTATATACGAAACAAAAGCCACATGGGATTGGCACCTGCTTACTTGGTAGTTTTGTACTGCTTACTGACAAAAGTCCAGTTGCTATGTGACAATAAGTGTGAGAAACTATGGCAAAAGTAGTCAAAACTTGAATGCAAAGGCTAGCAGATGACGCCAGTTATTACGCTTCCTGAGTAGCATACCTTTTTTCCTACGTCAACATTTTTCATCATAGAGGGAAAATCAAGGTGAGCATGTCCTTGATTTCAATAGGCTCCACTTTTCCCACCTCATGGTGGGGCCTACGATATGAGATTTTAATGGAATATGAAATGAAGTTTGGTAAATAATTTTCAGGAACCAAAGTAGGAAGCATGCAGTTAAAATAAATAAATAAATAATGAAACAGTAACTATTGGCAGCAAAACCATATATACATTAAATTTGTATTCGGTGAGGTCATAATCATAATGCAAAAGGATCATAAAACCATGACAGGAGACTATTCTGCCATTGTGGTTCTCTTTCTAGTACTCAATAACTGGTAAATCTTTCATCCATTCATAGACTAGTAATAAAGATGTGCAGGAATTTGGAAAGAGGAATGGTCTTTGTCTATGTATGGTCTCAAATACAGCCAAGTTTAGATTCAAACAGCATGAAGAAGCCAAATGAGACTGAGTATTTATTTCTCTACTATGGTGTGAAGATCATGCAGAAGCAGGAACGAGATACTACCGGATTCATCTTAATAATTTGTGTTTTTCTCTAATTATTCTAGTTAGATATTGATTTTTGAATCTTGTTCAGATTTTAGTTGAGTTTCGAATCTATCTTAATTAGATCCGTATTAGGATTAGGGTTTCTAGGGTTTTCTTTGGGTTTGCTATATATTCATTGTAGAGAGACAAAAGGAACTTGATGAATGAATTATTGATGAATTTGAGTTATTTTCTTACAATTTTTGTTATTTTTCATTAATTCTTGCTTTCATAAATAATTAGGTTTTAGCTATGGTATCTATTTTTGTGAGCTGTTCAAGAGCGATCCTCCCGATCAGTGCGTCAGAAGAAAAGAAAAAGGTACCAACAAAGAGTCGATGGGGAACAAAACATAATCAAATTGCAACTCATCATAAACCGTAAACCAGGACAAAATAGAAATTGTGGTAAAATTTTATTAAAAAAAAAATGGTGGTAAACTTGTGAATTGTACAATTTAATCCAATATCTTTAGATTTGACTAGGTTGCTCTAAGTATGGGTGCAAACAGATCAGATTCAGGTTGTATCTTGTCAGATCCAAACCTGAATCCAAAATGCAAACAGTAAATCTGAATCCAAATCCAGATTCAATGATGTGGCATTAAATCTGGGTCCTAAATACATGTGATAATAATACTGGAATCTGAAAAAAAAAAGAGAAGATAAAAACAAGCTATTTGCATTAAAAAATGCTATGGTATCGGATTTTGATCCCAATTCTAATTAGATCCGGCCCGAAGTGCCTATTTAAATCCCGACCAAATTCAAAACTAAACCGTTTTTTACAGATCAAAATTTGTTTCAAATGCACATTCAGATTTTACTTAAAGGATCCAAATCCAAAAATAACTAGGGCTCCCTTGTTCTAGGCCATGTCTAAAGCAACAAGCTTGTCCTTGAAGCAAAAGGTAACATGCTCACGAGCCCAACCCTGCTGCTGACTGCAGTTTTTGTAAGGACAGTAGTGCTTTCTTGTTGCAGCATTTCTTGTCCTCAACAGATGCCTTGCTTGCAACAAAAATTGCTACCTTCACCTTGGTGACCTTGTACTGGAATAGAACGGCTATTCTTTGGCATTACTCAAACTTCTTCTTGGTGTTGGCAGATTTACTTTAGTTGCAAAAAAACGATGAATTGTCAACATTAGGGAAGGTCTGACAATGAAACTGCCCCCATGCACCTGGGTCTAAGCTTAATTAGTCACCTTCACTGTCTTTGGTACAATTTGAACCATGTTAAACTTGACCAAGAAACAGATCATGAACTCCAATATTTACGCTATATTCTGTCTGTAACTCCCCTGTCCCTAATCAATACTAAAGGTGCCTTTGATTCCTAGATATCTGAAAATGGAGAATGGTATGCTTTTGAAGAGGTGATACCCACATAGGAATTTATTAAATTTTCAGTCGAATAAGTAACAAAGATTTTTAAAAAAATCTAAAGAAAAAAAAGAGAGTATTCAACAGGGAACCCCGTCCCGGGTCACCCAATGGTTCGGGGAATGTTGTCAATATCGGTCTGAATCGCCGGATCATTTTGGCAGAAAATCGATACATTGGCCGATTTTCAAATAAATCAGAAAAATAGTTTAAAATGCTTTTTTAATATTTTTTACTATTATTTGAATATTTTTTGACACGTGCCATTATCTGGTTAAAAGTTGGGCAATTCAGCTCCCGAGAATCGGTATCGCCCGATTCACTTGAAAACGATTCAAGGTCCGAGACTATAGTGACAACATTCGTTGGGGCTGAACCCCATATTACCCAGAATCGATTTCTGCTGGAATCATATGGTAGCTCGCCTGGTGGATGCTTTTTGCAGGCTAGGGCACTCATCTGAGTTAAAGATAAAATCAACAGGCACTTCTTCCTTTGTTTGTCATAAAAAAGGAGCATTTCTTAAAGGAGAAGAAAGTTCTAATGAAGTATGGGACAATGACATGGCATATTTTTTTAAATCACAATAAAGAAAGGAAAACAGATATGACCAAAGGAATTATGCAACATTATGTAACTATCAAAGCCTGAAAAAGAGCCACAACGTACATTTTATGACTACCACATTTATTTATTTACAATGTCTTGCTTATATGTGCATCTACGTCTCTATATAAAGGGGAAGAGTTGTGGCCAAGAAGAGCCATCTCAGATACCTTTCTTGGTTCTACTACAGTTACTGGCCACAGCTCTTCAAGTGGTTTCAGTTAATATTGGCCCTCCATCCTCATAAGCTCCTTGGATCAGCCATCGAGGGCCATTGATCAAATTTGAATCGAAGGAGTTACCAACGAGTCCTACCTAGCTTGGAGAAACAAAAATTACTAGTGAAGTGTTAGGAAGAGGCCAACAGTGTAGATAAAGGTATGTGACCTCTTTCTTTCTTTCCTTGTTTAAGTTAATGTGATCTAGTGTTTCACACTAGAGAATAGAATTCTCACATTTTTCGCTTCCAAATCCAAACTTTAGAAAATTCCTTGACTTTACCTACGAAGGCCCTGCTCATCTGATCGAAATGGGCTTGTGAATATCACCAATTGCCGGGACATTGCGACTTCAATACCCATGGGTATAGCTTGTTGTATTATTGGTAGGGGTCTGCCTAACCTCAACTTGCCTACAGAAGAATGAGTTGAAACAATTTTTTTTTTTGTAAAGGCAAGCTGGGGTTAGGCAGACCCCACCAGTCATTATTCAAGGTATCATTGGGTTTTGAACATGCAACATCCCACCACAAGGAGACGTGCATATACAGCTCCTACCAACCACGCGGAGCCCCTATTGGTAATGAATGAGTTGAACATGCAAGCAATGACAAACTCCAATGATGGATTCGGCTGGCACCGTTTGGATTATCTTTGGATTCTGAAAATCAGGAAATATTTCTTGTCTAGTTTTATGATAAGACCCCACGTTAGACTCAAAAGTTTACAGTAAAGGTTTGATTCTCATGGGCGGTGCAAGCCAACGTGTAACATAGGCCATGGGGGCAGGGGGGAGTTTTACTCTGCGAGCACGACAACTGTAGGTATGGCAGGTCTTTGTGCTGGGTGCGGTTTCTTTGGGTTATAAATCCAAAACAAAAAAAGTTCATATGATCCAGGTCCAGGTCACAGCCCATTCTAAGATGACTAAGTGGGTGAACATTATCTTGGATGGATGAGGAACTGGTCTCAGTGTGAGAATTCCAACACCCTGGTGCTGAGAACAGCACATGCAAGATGCATGTGTTATTTCTTTAGTTTTTTCTAGATAATCCAAGGACAAAATAAACAATCAGTGACAGTACAGACATTATCTTTAGAAGCAAGCAAGAAAAAAAATAATAATAAAGTAAGCGTCCCTCCTTTAACCTCATATGCAAAACAGACCCATTTCAAAGATGGCGTTTGGGAGTTCATGATTAATATGCACCTTTTTCAAATATTTTTGGGAAAACGCTTTCTGTTATGTTAGAATACAAGAAGGGAAGTTTGTAAAAGTTACTTTAAAAGTGAAATGAAATGTAGGCCCCCTCTTTTTATAATGCTTCAAAATCAGGGGTCACATTCACATAGCATCATTTATAAGGGCGTTTGTGACATTCAAGAAATATATAGGGGTTTCTCTAGCAATTTAACTCGCCCCCAAGTAATTAGAATTCAGAAACATATATCATATATATGAACTAGCGCTGTCAATGGGTTTGGTTTGTATAGGGTACCCAACCCGAATTACCGAGTATGAACATGGAAAGTGTTGACCCGAATAATATCTGGATCGAACTGAACTTGACCGGGTTTGGGTAATGATTTTTGCTGGGTACCCGACCCGACCTGAGTAATTTATATATAATTTAAATAAAACTAAACTTCTAAAATTATTTGTGTCTGAGTTTGGGATCCTATTTTCGTAACCCCACAAAACCTGAACCCAAGCCCAGACCCAGTATGGCCGGATTCGGGTCAACCTTGACCCGAACCCTTGACAGCCGGTAATATGAACCGTGGATGGCCAGGATTCCTCGGTGGATTTGAGTGTCACTTCAGTATGACGAACCTGATACTAGGGATGTAAACAGTTCGGGTGTAACCTGATACCCAACTCCAATCTCAGTTCAGTAAGCAGGTTTGGCAGCCAAATTTGGATCCGATTAATAATCGGATCCGGATTTGGTATTAAGTTTTTCATTCAAACCCAAACCCCGATCTGTCTAAAACCTGACCCTATTAAGTGTAAATGTCGGGTTTTGTTTCATCTATTTTCATCCGAATTTGAAGCCGATTAGGCCAAACCCAATTAAATCAAACTTGATAATGCTTAGATCCGATCAATTTTTCTTTCACGGGTGCTTAAAGTCCGAAACTCTCATTCTTATTCACAACATGAAGCATCAGGATTCCCTAAGGCCCCCGTTTGTTTCAGGTTGTGAAAAGGAAATCAGCCGAAACTGAAATCTCCCCCAAAGCAGGGCACGTTTGGAAGCAAGAAAAATTCTCATGAGAAAGGAAAATTTTGCTCATGAAATTTTTTGATATGGTAACTTTTTTAAATGAATTTTTTTTACTTGTTTTATGTAGCATGAGAAAAACGGAGTGAACGATCAGCCCCCTCTTAGAGAGAGGTGGTTAGACCAATAGAGAAACCTAAAAATGGTGGTGAGTGAGAGGAAGATGAAAAATGAAGGAATCTCCTTAAACAAACGACTTTTAAGGGGGAAAAAAAAGTGGAAATGATATAATCATTCTAATTTTCACCCATTCTTGATAAATAAAAAAACAAAAACTTTTTTTTTACCTCGATCTAAATCCCAATTTTTCTCGATTCTTCCTCGTTTTCTTCTTTTTTTTTTTTTCCGTTTTCATCTCCCACACTCTCTGAGTCGTTTCTCACTTTCTTGGAATGTGGATGAAAAGCAGGAGCACAGTGGTGCAATGGCATCGCGAACATCCCTCACGGGCACCGGCAGCGAGATTCGGGCGGAGCCCTGGCGGCGTGTCGTTGTCGGCGGCGGCCGCGGCGGCGCGGGGAGGGTCCGGCCCTCCTGCGTGGCCGATCAGGGCTCGTCGTCGTACAACTTTCCACCGGGGTCGGCGCTCGATCGCATCGCGCGTCTCGTATCGGAGAACGCGGTGGTGATCTTCGGCTTCAACGGCTGCTACATGTGCCACGTGGCGAGGCAGCTCCTCTGCGGCATGGGCGTCAACCCGATAGTGTACGAGCTGGAGGAGGGCGGTAGCGGCACCGAGGACGCCCTCGCCCTCATCGCCGGCAGGCACCCTCCCGTTCCCGCCGTCTTCATCGGCGGCAGGTTCGTCGGCGGCCTCGAGCGACTCATGTCCATCCACATCAAGGGCAGCCTCGTCCCCATGCTCAAGGAGGCCGGCGCCCTGTGGCTCTGAGCCCCACGCGCTTCTGAGGGCGAACCCTCTTCCCAGTTTTTTGCTCTCTTATAAGTTTAATTTTATTCGCTTGGCGAGTTTTGGTGTGGCAAATATCTCTTTGCGGTTAATGCTGCCGGCTGGCTGTTATCTGTGTTAAGTCTCTAACTTATTTCAATGTTAATGTGTGAATTCAGTTTGGGAACGGAAACATGGTTATCACGTGTTATCTTTTTATTTTTTATTTTTTTATGCGCTAAACTTCCTCGGCTTGCTATGAATCCGGATCGGGTGAATGCTACCCTCCATCAGGCATTGGGCCCCACAGCTGACAGCCCTTTCTCCAAGATGGAGGGGTGATCAGGTCCTTAATGCACAAATATTTGTGCAATCATATTGAACCAAATCTTTCTTTTCACCAAGGATTTCACGTGTTACCTGAATACATGGTGTCGCCAAAACGCCATGGTGAGGATGAAGTTGTTGAAAACATCATTTTGTGAATGGTGTTGAAGTCAGTGCTTGCTAAAGGCTAAAAAAGCTATAGGTCCCGCTAAAGCGAGGTGTACGGTAAAAAGCATATGCTTCACACATAATTATTTAAAATGAAAAAATTTCTTTAAAAAGAAGAATTTATGGCATTGCAACATATGACATGAATATTTGCATCATAATTATGCCTAAACAACAAGTTAAAGAGCAAAAAAATAGTAAACAATATAAGACAGTAATTGTTTAACAAAAAATAGCCAAAACCTCACGTACTTATACAAACCATTTCATTTCAAATCAAAATAAATTACAAGGGCATATTTCAGATGCACTCAATGTGCAGAAAATGAAATACATTTGTGAACTTGTGATACTATAGAATGCAGAGAACATAAAACCCTAACATAATCCTCATTTACAGTATGGGTGAGTTAAAAAACTACCTTGAAACATGGAAAAAATGGAGAGAGAGATTAGGTGGAGTGTTTATTTCTCAAATGCCAACCAAACAAAAACAAAAACAGCTTAAAGCCACCAACAAAAATGTGAAAAATGAAAAACCTTTCCTGGTTTGTGCAATCACCCTTCACGCCACCTTGAACCTTCAAATTAAGTTATGCTGCCTCTGTCCTCCATCTCAGTTATTTTTGGTTGAATACCAAAAGGCTAACCATACAAAACCCCCTCAACCCAACAAAAATGAAGGAGGACAAAGACCGTTAGTTGTAGCTTGTGAATTCACCCTGTAGAGTAATGAAGATAACAAAAATATTTGTGTGGAAGCAATATAGGATCTAATAAAGATAAAATCAAATCATAACATAAGAGTTTACGTAGTTCGGTCAACACGACCTACATCCACGGGGCCCGAAGAGAATAATCCACTATAATAAGAGTAAAGAGTACAATATAGAGAGTACAACGTCCAATAGCTTGTCAAAAGCTAAAGAGAATAACAACAAAGGAATCACAGGAAGAGAGAGATACAAGATTACCTCTCGGGTGTACAACCCGAGTCAAAACCCACACCACAACCAACACCTCTCTTTGAGGATCAATGCGCGGTGATGAACCTTCTTTCTTCATCTTCTTATCTCTACTCTCTTTCTCTCTTTTACTTCTTCTCTCTCTGCATGTTGCACACAGCCACTCTGCTCACAACACTCTGCTCTTCTCACCCCCAGCACACAACCTCTGCACCCCTATTTATAGATGGCATAGAGACTTCTAGATGTGAGCCTTCTAGACTCATTTCAGAAACCGAAGGGGTTTTAGCCTTTCAACTTCTCATGCATTAATGAGAACCAGTGGGTGATTATTCTACTTCCCCATATCATTAATGAGGGATAGGGCTGGACCCAATAATCTCTTCCTCCAGCTCAAGGGGTACTCTAATACATCTAATCAACTGGAGTTCATGCCGACCAGCTGTCGACATGTATTTTGTTTCTCTATCGATAAGGCCTTTGTCAGCATATCTGCACCATTATCATTTGTGGAGATCTTTGCAAGATGAAGCAAATTTTTCTCAAACGCATCTCGAATCCAATGGTACCTAATATCTATATGCTTTGACTTTGAGTGAAAACTCGAATTCTTGGCGAGATGAATGACACTTTGACTGTCGCAATACACCAAGTATTTGTCTTGTCCTAAACCCAACTCCTTCAAGATTTTTTTCATCCACAACATCTCTTTGCAAGCTTTTGTAAGAGCAATGTACTATGTCTCAGTAGTAGACAAAGCAATACACATTTGCAATTTTGATTGCCATGATATAGCTCCCCCTGCAAAAGTGAGTACAAAACCCGATGTAGACTTCCTCATATCAATATCTCCAGCCATATTTGTATCTGTGAAACATGTCAATACAGGTGGTCCACCCCAAAGCTTAAACAAACTTTGGAGCTCCCTTTGAGATATCTAAACATCCACTTTACTGCTGCCCAATGCTCTTTTCTTGGATTTGCCAGAAATCTGCTAGCAACATCTACTATATATGCAATGTCTGGTCTCGTACATACCATCACGTACATCAAACTTTCAACTGCTGAAGCATAAGAAACTTTCTTCATTTTCTCCTTCTCCTCATCACTTGATGGACTCTGCTCTGAGTTCAGCTTAAAGTGACTTGCAAAAGGAGAACCAACTGGCTTTGCATTGTTTATATTGAACCTGTCCAACACCTTCTCGATGTACTTCTCCTGTGATAACTATATCTTCTTGGTTTTTTTATCATGAGAGATCTGCATGCCCAATATTTCCTTTCCTGACCCCATGTCCTTCATTGCAAAGGTCTTACTCAGTTTCTTCTTAAGCCTATCAATTATAAACATATTTTTTCCAAGGATAAGCATATCATCAACATATAACAAGAGAATAACAAAATTCTCACCGAACCATTTTATGTAGACACAATAATCTGAAGTCGATCTTTTGTATCTATTTTCAGCCATAAATGAATCAAATTTCTTGTACCACTGTCATGGAGCTTGCTTCAACCCATACAAGCTCTTTTTCAACCTAAATACAAGAATTTTTTTACCTTTGACTTTGAAGCCTTCTGGTTGCTCCATGTATATCTCCTCCTCCAAATCACCATGGAAGAAAGCAGTCTTCACAATCTAGCTGCTCAATCTCTAAATCCAAACTAGCAGCAATACCTAGAGCAACACGAATAAAAGACATTTTAACAACATGAGAGAAAATCTCTTTAAAGTCAATACCTTGATTTTGATCAAAGCCTTTCATAACCAATCTAGCTTTGTACTTTGGTTGAGAACATTGTTCTTGAGTCTTCAACCTGAAAACCCACTTGTTCTTCAAGGCCTTTCTGCCTTCTGGTACTTCCACCAAGTCATAAGTGTGGTTTTTCTACAATGCATTCATCTCATTGTGCATAGCTATTAGTCTCTGCTCTTTATGCTTACACTCTTGTGCTTCCTGGTAACTCTATGGTTCACCTGCATCAATAAGCATTACATACTCATATGGAGAATACCTTCTGGAAGATTATGACTCTTTGAATGATCTTCTCAGCTGGGGTTTTGGAGAAGGTTGCTCTCTAACTTCTTCTTGCTCAACATGGCCTGCAGGTAAATCAACATCAGCCTCTGCATTGTTCTTCCTTCAACTTGTGCCACTGGAGGAGTAACTGGATCCAAGTAGATAGATCCACCTGCAGAAGTCTGAATTGGCACCTCTTTCTTGATATCTTCAAGTGTCTGGTCTTCAAAGAATATTATGTCTTTAGATCTGAATTCGTTCTGCTTCTCTTGATCCCATAGTCTGTAGCCAAATTCAGCATCACCATATCCCAGAAAAATGCATTGCCTCATCTTATCATTAAGTTTAGAGCACTCATCCTTGGGGATATGTGCAAATGCTCTGCATCCAAATACCCTCAGGTGCTTGTAGGACACATCCTTTCTTGACCATACCCTATCTGCAACATCATTTGTTAAAGCATGAGCAGGAGACAAGTTGATTACATCAACTATTGTCCTTAAAGCCTCACCCCAAAATTTCTTTGGTAGCTTGGACTGTGCAAGCATACACCTGATTCTCTCTACAATTGTATGGTTCATCATTTCTGCAACTACATTATGTTGTGGGGTACCTAGAACTGTCAACTCATGGCGAATTCCATGAATTTTACAATATTCATGGAATAGACCTGTGTACTCGCCACCATTATATGACCTGATGCATTTCAACACTTTTTCTATTTTCCTCTCAACCATAACATAAAATTGCTTAAATACATCAAGAATCTGATCCTTGGTTTTTAGAGGGTATGCCTAAACCTTCTTGGAGAAGTCATCTATCAAAGTAACAAAATAAAATGCACCACTGAAAGTTTTCACATCAGTAAAACCATTAACAATTTTTATTCTCAGAGGACCACAAACATTAGTATAAACTTGCTCTAGAATGTGAGATTTTTTATGAAAGGCATTTCTAACAAAAGATACTCTATGTTTCTTATCAGCTAAGCAATGAACACATGGGTTTAGATGTGTACCTTTTAACTCTGAAAGTTGCTTCCCCTTTGCAAGAATTTGCAAGTCATTCTCACTCATGTGGCCTAATCGACTGTGTCACAAATCAATACAAGAATTCTCAGCTGTATTCAACTGTTCCTTGCATATCTTACCTTCCATCTTGTAAAGAATACAACATCTCTTTTCTCTAGCCTGAACCAATGACCCGCTGCTGAGTTTTCACTGTCCTTGGCTAAAAACACTGCTTTTGCCCTCTTCATCAAGCTTTCCTACTGAAAGCAAATTCAACCTCAAGTCTGAAACATGTCTGACATCCTTGAGCACTAACCTGTACCCGAGACTGGTATGGAGATGAATATCTCCAATCCCTATATTTTTTGACAATTCTGTGTTTTCCATTCAGACAACACCGAAATTACCGATCTTGTATGTATTGAAATACTCTCTCTGTGATGTGGCATGATACGAGACTCCTGTGTCTATGACCCAATCTATATCCTAGCACACACAAATACATGGATCATTAGTAGTAGACAAAATCACAAGCTCACCTTCAACTATGGTTATGGTATCTTCTTTGGTTTCTGATGGTTTTGTCTCTTTCCCTTTTTTCTGATTTTTCTTGGCTCTTTGCACTGATTCTGAAAGTGCCCTTTCTTTCCATAATTGTAGCAAGCGATGTCCTTCCTTGACCTGGACTTGCCCCTATATCCGCGGTCATTTTTCCTGTCCTTTAATCACCCCTGCCTTTGGATGAACTCACCATCAATCATTCACCAGAATCCTTATTCAGTGATGATCTTCTCCTAATTTCATTTGAAATGAGCGTACCCGTGACTCTTCTATATCCAATGTTTCTTTTCCATAAATTATGATTGTCACAAGATGCTCATAAGATGGTGACAATGGGGTTAGTAACAATAAAGTTTTATCATCATCTTCAAGTTTAACATCCAGACTAAACAGACCGACAATATTCTTATTAAACACAATAAGATGGTCAAGAATGTGAGTACCTTCCTTCATACGAAGACTATAAAGTTGTTTCTTGAGGTGTAACTTGTTGGACAAGTTCTTGGTCATATAGAGGCTCTTTAGCTGCAACCACAATCTTGCAGTTGTCCTCTCTTTCATCACGTTACATATGACTTCATCTGATAGACATAACTCAATCACACCAGCGACCCTTAAGTCAAGATCATCTCATTCATCATCAGTCATGGTCTCTGACTTATTTGCCTTCCCAAAAAGAGCCTTGTGCAACTCTTGTTGTGCAAGTAGAGTCTTCACTCTTCTTTGCCATAAGGAAAAGTTTTATTTGCCATCAAACCTCTTCACCTCAAACTTGGAGCTAACTGACTTGGAAGACATGACTTTCCATGAGCCTGACTTTGATACCACTCGTAGAGTAATGAAGATAACAAAAATATTCGTGCAGAATCAATACAGAATCTAATAAAGGCACAATCAAATCACAACATAAGGGTTTACGTGTTTTGATCAACACGACCTACATCCACGGGGCACGAAGAGAATAATCCACTATAATAAGAGTAGAGAGTACAATGTAGAGAGTATATGTAATACCCAAAATTTTTAATGATTTGTAAATTCTGAAGATAATTCAAGTCTCAATTCTAATTCATTCTAGATACAAATTATAGTGTTAAAACATTGAATTTTTTATGATTAGTATTATTCAAATTAAAGTTTTGGATCTATATTTAAAATCCTAACAAAATTCTGTTAACGCTTGTCCAAAAATCGAAATTCAGGGACATTTTTGCCATTAATCAAATCATCAAGGGTAGCTTAGTAATTTGCCAATCTAGTGGCATTTTTTCGGTAAAATACCCAACTATATGAGGTCAAAATGGTAAATTTTCTTTTAGGGACATTTTCAGGGAATTAATAAAATTATTAGGGACAAAAATAGTAATTTGCCATCTTCAGTGGCATACCCAGTAATTTTCTGAACTTTAGAAGGGCAATAAAGTAACTTTTGAATCCCTTATGGCATTTCTGAAAGATGGGATTTGAATTAGGGTATAAAAGGTATAAAAAGATTAGCAATCAAATAAAATATAATATTTTATATTAAAATATTCAAAAGACCATGGTTTTGGAAAACCACTTGCCCAAAACCAAGGGCAACCATGGTTTTTCCAAAACCATGAGCTGACAAGTGTCACCTCACAGTGAGGAGGTGACACCCATCCCTCTTCTCTCTCTGACACATGTCAAAAAAATTAATAAAATAATATAAAAATGACAAGTGTCAAAATAAACTAATATTAAAAAAAAGGTGACAAGTGTGACCAAAGTGGGTCCCACAGGGAGGGCGACACCCTCTCTCTCTCCTATAAATACCCCCTCACTCCCTCTCTCTCTACCCAACTTCTGAAGTCCCTTCTCTTTCTAAGCTCTCTCTCTCCTACTTTATCTCTCTAACTTCGAGTTTCTCTCTCTAGCTTTTAAGCCTAAACCTCTGTAGAATCTCAAATTTTTTCTAAGGATCCCCTTCTAGCCTCTTTTCTCTCTCTAGACAAGATCTACTCCTTCGTTGAAGTTTTGATAAGCTAAATCCAGCCCCAGGAGCACTGCCTGCAGAAGTTGTGCTAAATTTAGCAAAAAAATCAAATTTGGATAGCGAAAGCACTGCTCAAATCAACTAAACAAGGTTAGTATTCAGAAACCCTCTTCTAAATTCGAATTCATACTTTCTGAGCTTCCCTATTCTCTTTCTGAACCCCAACTATATTTCTTTTGGATTTAAATTTTGACAATTTTGCCAAAATTTTATCCAAGCCTGCCTCTACGCAGGGGAAGCTCTGTTCAAATTTTTTTAAATATTTTTAAGTATTCAGAACTTCTTTAACAATAATTCTGGCAAAATTTTCTAAAAGACTTTTAAAAAATTGGGTTTTTATAGCAGGAGTTCTACCAAAATAATTTAAAGATTTTTGAAAAAAGTAGAATTAGTATAGCAGTAATGCTGACCAAATTTTTAAATGATTTCTGAAAAAAATTAATTATTTTAATAAGAATTTTGGCAAAAGTTTTTCAGATATTTTAGAAATTTTGAGTTTATTTAGTAGAAGTTATATCAAATTTTTTATAACTATTTCAGAAAAAATCAATTTTTATAAAGAGAATTCTGTTAAAATTTTCAAAATCATTTTTAAATATTTGAATCAATTTTTTTGAAAAAACTTTATAAAAATATTTGTGATGCAAAGTCATGTTCAAATTTTTACAACTCGAATTCAAGTTCAAACCTTTTTCGAACTTTTGAGTTATTACAGAGGAAATTCTGTGAAAATTTTTATAAAAGTTTTATAGTCAATTATAAATAAATTTTTAGATTTTTAATAATCCCCTTAAAAAGATATTTATAGGGAAAATACTGCCTAAAATTTGATATAAAAATATTAACTCATATAATGAATTTTATCAAATTAAATCAAAGCACGAGCGCTTTATCCTATTCCCCTTAATCCTATCAGAAATCACGGTAAGTTATTCTATCAAAATCTTATAATTTTTATATTAGACATGTTTTTGATGCATGCACAATTATTTTAATCTGATTCATGATCAAATGCATATTTCAATATCCGCATGAATAAATATTTGTTTTGAATGACAAGATTTTCAATCTTATGATTTGAATAAAATTTTGATGGGTACTATGGTCAAAACTTTGATGATTTTCAATTTTGATAAAAGAATTTTTGTATAGCATGTTGATTTTTGAAAGATTTTATTGCTGCATAAGTCATGTCTACACAAACTTAATTTTCGCCTTCATAGGCGAGTGCTCATTTTTATAGAGAAAAATTCTGGATGGGCTGGGTACATATGACCCTTGTTTATTTGAAAGGAATGATTTGGCTATTGAGCCTAGTTTTGAAAAGATGTAAAGTCCCATAAAAGAATCCTTCAAGCCCATCTAGGTTTAGCCTACCCTGGAAGGGGTAGTGGTACAACCAGGAGTGACATTGTGAAGATGATGATTCTTGGGAGCAACGGATTCCCTGGGCCTCCTGTCACTCGTGTTGAGGAGGCTGAGACAACGGGTCTCAAGGCTGTCGCATGCCAGTGGATGCATCCAACTCTCCTTATTTGCTCGCCATTGCCGAGAATCTTTTTAGTCGTTGACCGCTCGCTTGGAAGCTCATTTCACTCAGGTATCTGGGTAATCCACAATAGAATAATACACCCTCGGAATACTTAGTTTGAGATCAGAGTGCCCTCCACCGTACCAGGAGAACGTTAATATCGAAACAATGACCTTTTCTTTCATAGAATTTGATATAAAAATATGCTTTGTTGATATCACACATAATCATGTTTTAATTTATTTTTAATCGCCATATTTTTAATTGCATAATTGTTCTTGAATGTATGCATTTTGATTTATAAATTATTGAAATCATGCTTAATATTTGAATTGTATAATTTTGATTAATAATTTACCTGGCTATCATAAGTCTGATCTCGTTTTATGGGGATTTCAGGTTCAGATATGGAGTAGGCGATATTACAGTGGATATTGGATAAGTGCGGCATCGAAGAATCCAGATTCCCAAGATCCTGAGATCAATTTAGGATTTATTTTAAATTTAATCCTAAATGTTTAAATTTTTAAACCTTGTGAAATGACTATGTATATAGTGTTGATATAAATTATTGTTGCTCTTGTTATGAATTGTAAAATGTGACGTGCCCGAGGTTTAAAAACCGGAAGTCAAAACTATTTCCGCTGTCTAAAAAAAATGTATTTTTAAAGGTTTTAAAACCACAGGGCGTTACAGTTGGTATCAGAGCGGAGTTTTGGGAGATCTGGTTCGAGATCTACCATGTCCATACATTACACTGTAAGTATTTACTTTAGATTTTAATTTTATTATTATTATTAAATCATTGTTTTCCTTATAGATGACTCCTCAAGATTTGGTCAATATCATTGAAGAACTTGTCAAGGATGTTCAAAAGTTAGAAGAATCGCATACAGTACAAAAAAGGGTTGTGGATAATTTAAAAAATCAAGTTCGAAGTCTAACAAAAGAAAAAAAAATTTTAAAAAATGTCATAGGTGTTTACAAACCTATTTATCACAACTTTGCCCAATAGAGTTGGAAGAATGTTTATTTTGTGGAGAAGGTGGGTATATAGAAAAAGAATGCCAAGTGAAGATAGGTTGTATTAAAAGATAGCGTGCCGCTTAAAACCTGCCAGATCAACAGTCCGGTGTGATTGTTCTTGCTCCTCATCCTCAAATTGCACCTATTATCATTTCATCTGACTCACACATAATACCTGCTCCTGCACCCACCTTAACTCCCTTGGACTTTGTATTTTCAGTTCAACCCCCTAAACCTATATATACCCCAAGGGAACCTACGGACGACCTTAGCTTATATTTAGGAAATCCGGATAAACAAGTTTATACTATAGATCCAAATGTTGCAAGGCCTTCTCATCCATTAGGGCATATTAGGAACAAGAGGAATTATATGGGAAAATTCTTCAAACTTCCATAGGGTATCTTTTAACTTTTTGTTAAATATGTAAATTCTTGTAAATATGGGTTTTGATGCATATATGTTCATATGAATAAATGTTTTTTTTCTACTGATGATGCATGAAATGCACATCATGTTAGTTATTTATTCATGCATTTTGTGGTGAGTTTAAGAATTAAAACACATGATTTGATGTATTTTGATATCAAGGGGTTGTGGTTCGAATTTCAGAAAAATCAGAGTTAAAATGAGAGAGTTATGACTATTTCAGTGTTTGGGCATGTATTTCGAGGTGGAGCGGATCCATATCCGACCCAATTAGGTTGTTTTGGACCTTGGATCAATATTTAGAAAGCCCAAATCCAACCCACATGCATATCCATATCCATTTAGAAAAGTTTTTCAGAAAACCCCTCAAAAAGTGGCGCAGAGCAAAATATTTTATTTTAAGCCTGTTTCTGAAAAATGCCAAAAGTATAAATATTATTTTTGCTTCAGCCCTAGACGTTTTTGGCTTTGGAATTTGCGCCCCTCTTGTGATTCTTGCTCCAGCCATTATCTTCCCCATTCGTTTCATGCCATCCTCCATTGAAACCGAGAGTTTTGCTTGAATTTCAAGCATTCCTTCTAGTTTTCTCTTGCATCTCTTTTCCATTTCTTTGCATCCTTGTTGGTATTAACTGTGTGTTGTGTTTTGCAGGTGTAGCAGAGGTTGAAGGCACCTTTTCTTGCATGAAAGTGCGAGATACTCCAACAAGAAGGATCGACTCTACCTCCATCCGATCTTCTAAGCCACCCGATCGAGAATCGGCTCATTTCCCATCTTCGGTGGACTTCAAACGTGGTGCAGCTGCATCCATTAACATAGTTAGACATAGATTAATTAGTTTTAGAAATATTTTAATATTGTATTTGTTCTTTAGTGTTAATTAGGATTTACGTTAGTTGATTCCCTTAGAATTAAATTTATTTCTACTTTTTAGAGTTATTTGTTATAATTGATTACTGAGTTTGTATTTTCCTTTGTGTTAGGTTGAAAAGCATACTAAAAATTCTAGGATATTCTTGTCCAAGCGTGAAAAGTTGATAATTGGTGAAAGGACGAAATTGCCCTTGGTGAGCAGCAGAGGACTTTAAGTGTTTTTCTATTTAGTTTTAGTTTTAATTTGTAATTTTTATTAAATTGTACTTGTTGACTTAGATTTATGAATTAATAAATTGAATTTCTTAGAAATACTTGAATAATTCGCGTTCCTTGTGGATTCGACCCGTACTTGCCACTTCTGTGGAAAGTCGGTTATTTACTTTTAGTTGACAATTTTCCCATTACTTCATTGAAAATTATCTTTTAAAAAGAGCGTTTACAAAAACTCAATCAAATTTTGGCGCCGTTGCCAGGGAACGACGAATATATTCTTTTATTTCTTAGATTTTAGTTTATTAATCTGTGTTAGCTAGTTGGTTAATTAGTTGTTTTTATTTTCTAGTTAGTAGGATTAGTAAGTGAATATAGGCTTAACATAGTTAGTACATATAGGATTTACGTACTATTTTTCTAGGATTCACTGAATATTCATTCTGCAAGGAGTGATTAGACATGTGGGTTTTAGAAAACATAGTTTATGATTTTTTGCATTGTTTATTTTCAGTAAATTAGAGTAGTTTTACATTGTTATTTCATTTACTTAGCAGTTAGTTCTGACATAGTTAACTTAGAATAAATTTATTAGTGGTCTTTCTTTATTTTTATTACTTGCATTTTAGTATTTGTTTTATTTTAGATTTAGGTTGTGTGCTTACATCTGGTCTTAGTACCAGTGTATGCAAGGGCGAAGAGCTTTAGGAACCTCATTACATCCATTTGTTGACAACCCAGAGAGAATTTTACATTCTCCTCGAAGTTCGACAACAGTGGGCGATATGGATCCTCCAGCTCCAGTTCCTCCACGCACTCTAAGGGAATACTTTATTCCCACAGATTATGTTCAGGCATCCTACATTCGGAGACCCAATGTAGGAGCGCCTCATTATGAGATTAAGGCCAACATTATTCAGATGATTCCATCATTTTATGGCCTTAGTCACAAGGATCCCTATATGCATTTAGATGAATTCCTCGAAATCTGTTCTATGGTCAAGATACAGAATTTTGACGATGATGCATTGAGATTGACCTTATTCCCGTTTTCATTGAAGGACAAGGCCAAGTATTGGCTAAAGTCCTTAGATTCCGTAGAGATAGGGTCATGGGATCAGCTACAACAGGAGTTCCTGAGAAAGTATTTTCCCATAGGTAGGACAAACCAGTATAGGCGAGCCATCACTAGCTTCTAAGAGCTAGATGGTGAGCAATTCCATGAGACCTGGGAGATAATGAAGGATCTCCTTAGGAAGTGTCTCCATCATCAGGTACCGAGATGACAGCTGATGCAAAGCTTTTACGATGGATTATCTGACAGAAATCGTCAGATGATCGATTCTTCATGTGTTGGGACCTTCATGTTGAAGAGCGAGGATGAAGCATGGAGGTTATTTGATACATTGGTAGAGAATTCCCTCCACCATGTTTATAACTCTCATTTTGATAAAGCCACACCCAGTATTCAAAAGAAAGGTGGTGTCCTCAAGATTAGTTCATCTACTGCACTACAATGCAAGGTAGACATGATTGCTCAGAAGTTGGACTAGCTTCTCGCGGAACCACCTATTGCTCAGCAGGTGTGTACTCTTTGTGCCAGTCCGGCACATGAGATTACTGAGTGTCCTTCGGCAGCTCAGTACCCTGAATTTGTTCAAGAACAAGTTCAGGCTACTCAGGGTTACGCCAGACCCTAGAACAATCCATTTTCATCTATATATAATCCGGGTTGGCGTAACCACCCCAATTTTTCATGGAAGAATCCACAGTCTTCCATCCAGATGCCTACATCCTCCCAGCAGGCTCCGCCTCCATCATTCACTCAGAGATTCCAGAGGCCGAGCTAACCTCAGACTTCATCCTCATTTCCTCCTCCGATTCCACAAGAGTCTGCCCCACAGACCTCTTTTGAGGAGAGACTTCTCCAAGCGTTCCAAGAGTGAAAACCTCTAATTAGAATGCTTTCAAGAAGTGTAGCCAGATATTGAGCTCGCACACGCAGTCCATTGCGAAGCTAGAGTCGCAAATGGGACAGTTAGCAGAGGCTATCAGTAGGAGACCTGAGGGTACTTTGCCGAGCCAAGCTGTCATGAACCCGAAGGGCAAGGACCAGATGACTGGAGGCATGTACCATACTGAGTCACAGTAGCAGGCCAAATCTGTTATGGCCCTGAGGAGTGGACGTGAGTACCACGTCGAGAGCAGAGAGAGTAGAGAGAGGATTGATGAGCCAGATGCCAGTATTCCATATTCTTCGGCTCAACCATCACCATCACCATCACCATCACCATCACCATCCCCCACCTCAGTTCATAAGAAGGATAGGAGTGAGCCTTCCCACAAAAAAGAGGACCCTTCGATGTATATCCCCAAACCACCCTATCCCAAAGCATTAGAGTCTTCCGGATTTAGAGGGAAGCAGAGCACGAAGATCCAGGACATGCTTGACATCTTCAAGCATGTACAAATCAACCTGCCTTTGCTCGATGCTATTCAGCAGGTGCCGGCATATGCCAAATTCCTGAAGAAACTATGTACCCAAAAGAGGAAATCTAGAGTGAAAGTTCCTAACAGGGTCCATCTGACTGAGCAAGTGAGTTCAGTGATTCAACATCAGACGCCACCAAAGCTCAATGAGCCTGGAGCCCCTATCATTGCTTGTACCATAGGGAACATTCGGATAGAACGCGCTTTGCTCGATCTTGGAGCAAGTGTGAACATTCTGCCTGGATATTTCTATGATTCTTTCGGGCTAGGAGAGATGAGATCGACTCCTATTACACTTCAGCTGGCAGATCTTTCTGTCAAGGTACCGAGAGGTATCTTGAAAGACGTGCTAGTTAAGGTGGATGATTTCTATTTTCCCGTCGATTTCATCATCCTCGATATAGAAGGAGTAGATAGCCAGCACCAGACTCCGATCATTTTGGGCAGACCATTCTTGGCGACTGCCAATGCATGTATAAACTGACCGGAACGATGGATTTATCATCCGACAACAGGAAAGTCAAGTTGAACATTTTCAATGCCGTGATGAGTCCAACGGGAGATATGGACTATTTCCATATAGATATTGCACAAGATTTAGTATAAGAACAACCCGACTTGTACATTACTGAGGATTCATTAGATCTGTACCATATAAAGAAGAATAGTTGTATAGTTAGTGTAGATGTGTCTAGAGTGTCGTCAGAGTTACCTCCTTGGAGAACTGGCATTGAGCCGCTCCCACCACTTGCAGAGACCCCCGCCAAATCCTCGACCGAGTCTCCTCCAAAACTTGAGCTGAAGCCCTTACCGGATTCACTCAAGTATGCATATCTCGGAGGCGGTGAGACTCTGCCTGTGATCATCTCATCACTGCTCACTGAGGAGCAGGAGCAGAGATTGCTTACTATTCTACGAGAGCACAAGGCAACTATTGGCTGGGGGGTGGCTGATTTGAAGGAGATTGATCCTTCGTTCTGCATGCACATAATTCATTGTGATGAAGAAGTCAAGCCAGTGCGGGATATGTAGAGAAGGTTAAATCCCAACATGAAAGAAGTGGTGAAGAATGAGGTAGTGAAGTGGTTGGATGCCAGAATTATTTACCCCATTTCTAATAGCCAGTGGGTCAGTCTGATTCAGGTTGTGCCGAAGAAGTCAGGACTCACTGTTGTGGAGAATGAGAAGGGGGAAAGAATTTCGATGAGGACCACCATAGGGTGGCAAGTCTGCATTGATTATAGAAAGCTGAATGTGGCAACTCGGAAAGATCACTTCTCATTGCCGTTCATTGATCAGATCTTGGAGAGACTCGCAGGACAAAGCTACTATTGTTTTATAGATGGATATTCAGGGTATAATCAAGTAGCTGTCCATCTTGACGACCAGGAGAAGATGACATTTACATGTCCTTATGGCACCTTCGCATTTAGACGTATGTCGTTCGGGCTCTGCAATGCCCCAACAACTTTTCAGAGGTGCATGTTAGCTATCTTCTCTGATATGGTGGATGATGTCATGGAGGTATTTATGAACGATTTTTCTGTTTATGGCTCTTCATTTGAGGATTGTCTCCAAAAACTTACTCGAGTACTGAGTAGGTGTGCGGAGACAAATCTTGTTCTGAGTTGGAAAAAGAGTCACTTTATGGTCTAGGAGGGAATTGTGCTTGGACACATTGTGTCCAAGAGAGGAATTGAGGTTGATAGAGCGAAGGTGGAATCCATTTCTCGGTTGACTCCACCTACCACTGTGAGGCAGATTAGGTCATTTTTAGGGCATGCTGGATTTTATAGGCGGTTCATTAAAGATTTCAACAAAATCTCTCGGCCGCTTTGTACATTATTAGAGAAGGATCAGCCCTTTGATTTTAGTGAGGATTGTATGAAGGCCTTTGAGATACTCAAAGAGGCATTGATTACTGCACCCATTTTGAGACCTCCGGATTGGACGCTACCGTTTGAGATTATGTGTGATGCTTCTGACTATGCTATGGGGCCATTTTAGGACAACGGATTGACAGGAAGCCTTATGTGATTTACTACGCAAGTAGAAATCTATCTGATGCCCAGATGAATTATACCACGATAGAGAATGAGTTACTTACAGTAGTATTCGCATTAGACAAGTTTAGGTCTTATCTTCTCAGTTCGAAGGTGGTTGTCTATTCTGATCATGTTGCATTGAAGTATCTTTTGAGCAAGAAAAACATCAAACCGAGACTCATTCGTTGGGTTTTGTTACTACAGGAGTTTGATCTCGAGATTCGAGATAAGAAAGGAAGCGATAATGTAGTAGCAGATGATCTTTCTAGACTGATCATGGAGACCACGCAGGATCAAAGATCGATCAGTGATTCTTTCTCTGATGAGCAGATCATGTCAGTTAGAACATCATAGTTACCCTGGTTTGCTGATATCGTGAACTATCTAGTTTCGAGACAGATACCTGAGCATTAGAATAGGAATGAGCGCGAGAGATTCCTATCTCAGGTGAGGCACTATTATTAAGATAAACCATAATTGTTCAAATATTGCGCAGACCAGATCATTAGGAGATGCGTTCCAGAGGAGGAGTATGAGTCCATTCTTAGTTTTTCCCATTCTTTAGCCTGTGGAGGACATTTCAGTAGTAGGAAGACAACTGCAAAGGTTTTGCAGTCTGGATTTTTTTTGCCCACACTCCACAGAGATGCACATGAGTTCTGTAGGAGATGCATTAGATGTCAGCAGACTGGGAACATGTGCAAGAAGGACATGATGCCCTTGCTCCCGATTTTGATAGTTGAGATTTTTGATGTTTGGGGCATAGATTTTATGGGACCATTTTTGCCATCATTCAGAAATTTATACATTTTAGTGGCGATAGATTATGTGTCCAAGTGGGTCGAGGTTGTGGCAACCATGACCAATGATCATAAAGTAGTTCTTAAGTTTATCAAGCACAACATTTTCAGTCGTTTTGGGGTTCCACGTGCGATGATCAGTGATGGTGGCAAGCATTTCAAGAATGTACAGATAGCTTCTCTTTTGAGAAGGTATTCTGTCAACCATAGATTCACCACTCTTTATCATCTGCAGACCAGTGGACATGTAGAGGTTTCAAATAGAAAAATAAAGCGGATTCTAGAGAAGACAGTTCGCCCGGACCGCAAACATTGGTCCCAGCGCTTAGGTGATGCACTTTGGGCATATAGAACTGCATTTAAGACTCTCATTGGCATGTCCTCGTATCGCCTTGTATTCGGGAAAGCATGTCATCTTTCTGTCGAGCTGGAGCACAAAGCGTATTGGGCCATCAAGAAATTGAATTTTGACCTCACTCAGGCTGGCAAAGCGAGAGCATTGCAGCTCTCAGAATTAGAGGAACTCAGGAATGATGCATATGAGAATGCCAAGATTTACAAAGCTCGCACTAAAGCATTAAATAATAAGCACATTGTCAGAAAAGTGTTTGAGCCGGAGCAGAGAGTTTGGTTATACAATTATCGTTTGCATTTATTCCCAGGCAAATTGAGATCGAGATGGGAGGGACCGTACATTGTGAAAGAAGTGTTTTCACATGGGGCAGTTACATTATTTGATCCTCAGACCCAAGGTACATTCAAGGTTAATGGGCAAAGACTGAAGCCCTACATTTCAGATTCCTTGCAGAATGGTGAGTGTGAGATAGTGCATCTCACGAAGACATAAGGATTTGACCAGAGGGATGTATCATATGTACATAGTAGAGTAGTTTTGTTTTTCATTTCAGTATTTTCTTTTGTTCAGTATGTCATTTCATATGTGCTGACATTTGTTTTTGATTTATGCAGGTTGGATCTAACATTTAGTGTATGAGAATTAGTTACCAGGTACAGGGCAGAGCTTTCAGAGCATACACTGATCAGATGAGCAGAAAATTATGCAATCAGATATGCATAGGATGCTACAAAGTCAAGTCAATCAACTTCAGAAGCCCGACACAGATCAGGTTGTATCTATCCTTTCTCCCATATTGAGTTTATTGTCTTTTAGTGTGCATTTGCTTTGCATGTTTACACAATTTGTATGCCACTAGGGACAATGTCATTCAAGCACGGGGGGGGGGTTTAGATTAGATGCATGCTAAAAAAAAAAAATTATGACTGGTAGATAAAGTAGGCTTTTGAGAACAAGTTTGTAGCATATATGATTTTTTTGGCATAATCTAACAGTTTAGAAATTTTTAAGCCCCATGTAATTTTTTTTCTGAACTGATTTAAATAGAGTAGTTATTTATGAGAAAATTCAAAGAAAAGATAGTATTCGAATGTTAGAAAGTTTTTAATCACTTTAGTATAAGTATGCACAGTATGTTTTGTGGAAGAAATAAGCAATGAAAAGATGTTTTTAAAAAATGAGCTTAAAGGAATAGAGCTACGTTTAGTTGTTGATGTCTTCGTGATTCCTAGTAGTAGAACTCAGATACAAGATGAAGTGTTTGAGTCTCTTGACGAAATGGATAACGAAGGAGATCATCTTCTTGTCTAGTCGATATCTGTGGCCTTTGTAGTTTGAGTAAGTAGAGTCTGAAGGGTGTTTTACACCTGGTGCCCTAAAGCCATCTGGTTTGGGAGCCACCGATTCGAAAGCTTGTTACATGAACTGCATAGAAAGCCTAAGAGATAGAGACATTGCACATGACGAGAGGAGGACTATACGTGAACTATTAGAATAGAAGGTCTAGTGTGTAACGCCCTAACTTTTTATAGTAAAAATTTTGGAGTAAATTTTTTTTTTTTGAAATAGCGGAAGTGCGAAAAACACAAGTTGGGTGCATTACAGGATAAAACAGAGAAGTACTAAACATACCATTCATTAATTGAAACATTAATGTCATTAATTACATCCCATAACAGAAATGTAAATCTACTAATTAGAGTTCAAACATAAAATACTGAATAAATGAGATCTCTTGGCTTTATCCAAAACGACACCCCGATGCTCCAATTAGTTGCTACCTGAAAAACATTTAAAGCAGAAGGGTCAGACTCCGCTGTCTGCGTAAGAAGTATTATATTTATATGTGGTGCTCAGTGATCTGTGTACAAATATGTGCAAGTACTGCAGATGTAACTAACATGAAAGTTTATAACATTCTAAAAAGATGATTATGCTTTCTAATTCATGATACAGTGCAAAGGATGACTGAACTAGAAGTATATTTATCCACATTAGTACAAGCTGTAGATTCCACAAGTTTTATTAAAGTCAACTCAACAAAATGTAATTCTTCAGAGATAAGTTTCTAGTCAACTTAAATTATTTAATGTTTATCTTACTCTTACCCTGTGGGTACGCACAGGCATAGACCTCGTAGCGGACCGAGACCATATAGGGGTCTATTATTTAATAACCCATATGACTAGCCGTACGGATATCCAAAGGGGACGGTCAGTGACCGAGAGAGAACTCCCTAGTGGCTAGAACAAAAATTAGGATGCACCCTGTACTTCTGCAGAAGACTTGGATCTACCACCTAGGACATACTGGTAGTCCTGGTCCCCTAACTTCGTGGACTGGGGACCGGGTGAGACGCCTAGCTCTCACAAGAACAAGAATGTCCACGAAGCTTGTACCACCTACCCTCTCCAAGGTAGACCATGGGTCCAGTAACATACACCATCTTTCAGGTGTACCCAGAGCCCTGGGAAACCAGTAACATATACCATTTTCAGGTATACCCAGAATCCAACATATTTAATTTATATGTGTATAAATTTTCATTCTTATTTGTTCGGATCCAGTAACATACATCTTCTTTCAGATGTACCCAGAACCCTGGGAAACCAGTAACATATACCATCTTTCAGGTATACCCAGAATCTCATACTTAATTTATATGTGTATAAATTTTCATCCTTGTTTGTTTGGATCCAGTAACATACATCTTCTTTCAGATGTACCCAGAACCCTGGGAAACCAGTAACATATACCATCTTTCAGGTATACCCAGAATCCCATATTTAGGTTATGTGTGCATATTTTTAATTTTATTTATTCTTATGTGGAAGTCATTGCACCACAGAGGATTTTCAAAACCCAACTCATACTCAGGTTGATCTTAGTATATGCACATTACCCATCGAATGCCTCAAAGGCACCAACCACAATTTTTCATAATTCTGGTTCAACTTTGTGTCAAGTACTTAAACATTCGGCATTTTCAGTTTTGTTTATCAGCTCGAGTGTACGTTTCGTACCCCCACTGATTATGCTGCAACATGGCATTATCCAACTTTATCATGTGTGTTCCATGTATTGGGCATAATCCTAAAGTCCATATGTGAATCACATATTTAGTTTACCATCGAAACTATTTCCTTCATAGATATTTCAATTGCATTTCACCTAAAAAGTCTTTAGAAAAACTTTTCTAAAAGAACCCTTCACGAAAATCATTTTAGAAAACTCTTTACTCAATTTTTCATGTTTATTAGTCGACCAATAGGCTCATCGGTCGACCAACCTTTTTGCTTCAAATCTTCTAAGCAAAACGTGATTTTTTTTTTAAATTAGTCGACCGAAAGTTTTATCAGTCGACTGGACAAAATGTCTGTTTTCTGGAAAATTTAGCAGCAGTCGACTGAAGGTTTTATCAGTCGACTAAACAGAATATCAATTTTCTGGAAAATTTAGCAGCAGTCGACTGAAGGTTTTATCAGTCGACTGATCAAAAGGTCTATTTTCTGGAAAAATTTTAGCATCAGTCGACTGAAGGTTTTATCAGTCGATTGATCAGAATGTCTGTTTTCTGGAAAAATTTTAGCATCAATCGACTGAAGGTTTTATCAGTCGACTGAACAGAATATCAATTTTCTGGAAAATTTAGCAGCAGTCGACTGAAGGTTTTATCAGTCAACTGATCAAAAGGTCTATTTTCTGGAAAAATTTTAGCATCAGTCGACTGAAGGTTTTATCAGTCGATTGATCAGAATGTCTGTTTTCTGGAAAAATTTTAGCATCAGTTGACTGAAGGTTTTATTAGTCGATTGATCAGAATGTCTATTTTCTGGAAAAATTTTAGCATCAGTCGACTGAAGGTTTTATCAGTCGACTGAACAGAATATCAATTTTCTGGAAAATTTAGCAGCAGTCGACTGAAGGTTTTATCAGTCGACTGATCAAAAGGTCTATTTTCTGGAAAAATTTTAGCATCAGTCGACTGAAGGTTTTATCAGTCGACTGATCAGAATGTCTGTTTTCTGGAAAAAATTTAGCATCAGTCGACTGAAGGTTTTATCAGTCGACTGATCAGAATGTCTGTTTCCTGAAAATTTTTGCAGCAGTCGACTGAAGGTTTTATCAGTCGACTGAAGGTTTTATCAGTCGACTGAACATATTATCAGTCGACTAACTATTGTTCCAGTCGACTAATTTTGCCGTTTTTCTGTAACTTTTAAAAGGGTGTATCCTTTTATTTTTCAAACATTTTGATCATTCTAAATGGACTGTTTTGCCACCCCTTTCATCCTCAATGTATGAAATCTTTCAACTATAAATATGAGTGCATTCCACACTCAAAAACATCGAATCCAATCGAATTACCCAATAGGAATGATATATCTTTATTTTACCATGATGTGAAATAGCAATCACGTATACATAACTTCAGACTTGATTAAAACCATTCAATCTACAAAGTATGAAAGGTGTATTGAACAAGAAAATACAACCAAACAATAATTTCATGAATAATAATCCGAGATACTTAAGGTTCCACGCCATTTGCCTACTTTATTTTTGTTTCGATCTTGAATCCGTCATGGCTAACACCCACACCAAAAATATATGCATTTTCCTACATAGATTCTAACTGTAGGTTTTGATATGAGTACTACATATCACCAGACATACACATAAGAACAAAATGCCCTTACAAAGAACACCACAGTGCCCCAACGTTGGCCAAGGGTGAGAACCATTGGCTGAACCACTACATATTAACCTATTGGCGAGTAGGTGTTTCAACTCATGCCACCTGGGTCTCGAGGCCCTAAACATACCTACATATAGGTGGTGCTTATCGCGTAACTCCATGATATTGCAACATAGATGTGCAACAAGGCATTAACCACTTACATACAAATAACAATGCTCCTTACCTCTTTGGAGTTTCACGACGGCAAGGCTGCAACCCCTTCTCTTCGTTAGAGCGGCACCCCACGTCGATAATGGATGTTCACGCGTTCAGCAAGGGAGGTCCACACAGTCCAACAATGGAGGTCGACCACCACCGTGAGAGAGAGAGAGAGAGAGAGAGAGAGAGAGAGAGAGAGAGAGAGAGAGAGAGAGAGAGAGAGAGAGAGAGAGAGAGAGAGAGAGAGAGAGAGAGAGAGAGAGAGATACGTCTAATGTAACTCCTTACCAAAAATCTCTCATTTAACTCCTCTATTTAGGGGGAAGTTACCAAATTTTCAAAGCATTAAATCTTCACCCAAATCTCACGTTTTTGGTGGGTGATGTCTATTTCCAACAATGCCCCCTCCTCTCTTTGGCATGATTTCCTCTAACTTCCCTCACTATTTGCTTTATGGGTATCCCTCTTCCATGTCACCTGGGATTCTCCTAAATCCTTGGTAGAGCTAGATGAAAAAGGCCAAAAATTTAGGCTTAACATAATCCCACGTTTTTACCCTTTTCACCAAGGTAGAAATAATCACTTTCTTGAAAAAAATAATTTGTGCACAGGGGGTTTTGAACTTGGGTGGTGGTATCACACACCGTGTGTCCTACCACAACACCACACCATCACTTGGTGTTTACTTTTGCAGAAAATTCTCTTTATGTCACAATGGGACATTTTTCCTTGTTGATAGATTCCTTTCGTTTTCATATAGATTTTTCACCCGTTTGGTCTAAACTTGCACTCGCTTACTCTAATCATGTTTCAGATCTCACGTTATCATTCTGAAACCATCAGGTTTCCCATTTGGCCCCGTAAGTCGGGTCGGATCATCGGATCTCGCCAAGATCCGAATCCAAAACCACTTGTGAGAGTTTGTTATCGGTTTCGTTCTAGAAACCACAAGTCATAAAAATTGTACTGCCTAACTTAAAATCTTACTATTTCACATAACTGCTCTTTTTTATTCATTTAGAATTTCATAAATTTCACGGGTTTTACATAATGACTCGAGCAATTAAGTCTGAGGGATACTCTGTATCTAGTGCCCTAAGGTCGTCTGGCCTGAGAGTCACTGACCCAAAGTTTGGTACATGGGTCACGAAAACTGGATATTCGAAATAGTGCTCAAGTGAGAAGAATGCTCAAGTGAGAGAATGGAAAAATGGTGAAAAATTGAAAATCCAAAGAAAAAGAATGAGCTGAATGAGAACAATTTCATTGCTTAGAAATATTTGTGAAATACTGTGCAGAAAATATACAAGTGAGGATAAATGAGTGATAACATGATAATACTGGACTTTCTGAGAAAAATTATAGATAGCTACAATTTTAGAAAAGTGAAGAAAAAAGATTTTTAATGTGGTGGCATGAGATTTTTGAATTTGTTTTGAGATTGTTCATTACATGAAAAATTTGCTCCAACTGATTTCTTAATTGCCTAATATCTTTGAAAAATCATTCCTGCATATCATTGATGTTGTGGGTAGCATCTCTGCAAACCCCCACGAGACCTTACTCGTCCACTGGGGTAACCCAGGAGTATAAAGGGCTTGTTGCATAAGCTAAATGCGACCGTGATTCTTATGAAAGTGAGTTAGTTTTCATGCATATGTGTCTCTCATTTCTTGTTTCAATTGCATAACATAGTCAGTGGTTTGTTAAGGGACTAACAAACATTCAAGCATGGGGGTATTTGATGATGCATGAAATGCACATCATGTTAGTTATTTATTCATGCATTTTGTGGTGATTTTAAGATTTAAAACCCATGATTTGATGTATTTTGATATCAAGGGGTTGTGGTTCGAATTTAAGAAAAATCAGAGTTAAAATGAGAGAGTTATGGGTATTTCAGTGTTTGGGCATGGATTTCGAGGTAGATCGGATCCATATCCGACCCAATTAGGTTGTTTTGGACCTTGGATCAACATTTAGAAAGCCCAAATCCAACCCACACGCATATCCATATCCATTTAAAAAAGTTTTTCAGAAAACCCCTCAAAAAGTGGCGCAGAGCAAAATATTTTATTTTAAGCCTGTTTCTGAAAAATGCCAAAAGTATAAATATTATTTTTGCTCCAGCCCTAGACGTTTTTGGCTTTGGAATTTGCGCCTTTCTTGTGATTCTTGCTCCAGCCATCATCTTCCACATTCGTTTCATGCCATCCTCCATTGAAACCGGGAGTTTTGCTTAAATTTCAAGCATTCCTTTTAGTTTTCTCTTGCATCTCTTTTCCATTTCTTTGCATCCTTGTTGGTATTAACTGTGTGTGTTGTGTTTTGCAGGTGTAGCAGCGGTTTAAGGCACCTTTTCTTCGTGGAAGTGCGAG
The DNA here is from genome assembly GCF_984573655.1 of Nuphar pumila. Taxonomy (NCBI): domain Eukaryota; kingdom Viridiplantae; phylum Streptophyta; class Magnoliopsida; order Nymphaeales; family Nymphaeaceae; genus Nuphar; species Nuphar pumila. Next base: position 52,880,794 of record NC_143250.1, on the reverse strand, counting down.
ACACTTCAACAAGAAGGATCGGCTCTACCTCCATCAGATCTTCTAAGCCACCCAATCGAGAATTGGCTCATTTTCCATCTTTGGTGGAATTCAAACGTGGTGCAGCTGCAAAGGAGAGTTCCATGGTGACGTTCCAGCATCCTTGAAGAAGACAGGACGCAATTCCAAAGACATCTTTCGCTCTTTCCTTCCCCACAGTCGTCGGACCGCCCTGGAGGTTGGTCTTTCTCTTCCTCTTCTTTTAGATAAAACCCAAGTTGCATGTGATGTCTTTTACTATATTTTCTGTATGTGTGCTGTTTTAAACCTTAGTTTAGAATTCGTGCAGAGACCAACACGTTAGATATAGTGTGTTGTTTGTTTCTAGGTGTTAGATTCTTAGTTTTCCCATTGTTTTCACCAAAAACGTGAAAATCAGCTAGATCTAATCTAGCCGATTCCAATATTTTTGTTAGTTTTTGTTTTCTGGATCTTATTTCAGAATTTCTTTGTGTTAAGACATGTAAGTCTGAGTCATTTCTAGTGAGGTTAGATCTAGGGGTGTCGTTGGATGTGTTTTACATTTTCGTTTTAGGCAAAACTCAAAAATTGGCTAGATCCTTTCTAGCCGATTTTGACGTTTTCTCATTTTTATATTCTGAAATTTCTTTTCTTTATCAGCATTAGTGTGTCATGCATGTATTGTTGCAATTAGATTAAAGTTTATTTAGTTACAGGTTGCATTGAATTTTGTTCGTGATTGATGTTTGTTGTGTGCATTGTTCATGCTTAGCGAGTTTTTAAAATTAAATTTAGAGTAATGAGTTATCTCATTTCTAGATATATTTCGGATAGCTGTGCATGGGTTACTTAGGTGTAGTTTATAATTAGTAGCAGTTTGGCCTTGTATTGTGTTTGCATTTTATTTCAAATGAAAAAAGAAAAACAATGTTCTTGTTGTCTTTAGTTCATGCAATATCGATTTTTAGTGTCTTATAAATTTCTGGTTTTTGAAGTCTTTAGCAGTAGATTGTGTCAAGATAAACTCGTTTCAGCAGTCTTAAGAGTTCATTTAGATTAATGTGTTATTGGGTGGATATTTGTTGAGTAGGGGTATACATTTGCATAAATCGATTGGAGGGTGTCTTGCTAAAAGTTAGTGATTTTCATAGTTTCAGTTATATTAATGTTTGTTATAAGTTTAGTATATCATGTCTTAGTAGTGGGATAGTGTATTTGTGGGTTTCAATTTCGTTCATAGTTATTTCAAAAGAAAAAAAAAGAATAAAAATTTTCGTTTTCTTAGTTTATGCAAAAAGTAGTTTTGGTGTGTTAGAGGTTGTCTTCTCCAAGCTAGACGTCTGCCACTAGAGGTTTAGCTGGAGCTTTAGGTGTTTGGTAAGTTTTCTTTCAGAATAGGTAAGTTAGAGCAGGTTGTCTAGATTCATTGAATTAGAATTGGGTGTCTTAGACGTTTTTTGAAGTTTATTTGGTAAAGTTTTGAATTAGGTATTATCTCTTTTAGTTTTAGAAAGTTGTGTTTTCCATTCCATTATTACCTTTTGCTTGCCTTAGGTAGATGTTGTTTTAATTAGATTAGTAATAGTCTAGTTTAATTAGGTCGAATTTGGAAGAAGGTTATTAGAGTAATTTTTGTGTCCAAACGAGTTTGGCAACTTGGCTTCCCCCAAATTCGTGGAAGGCAATTAAGGCATGCTTTGAATTGTTTAACCAGCCTAGAGAGAAGCTTTTCCCTCCTCTACACGTTTGGAAATAAAACTTAAGTTTCAAATACCTTTCTAAAAACGTGTCCAAAGATTTGGGAAAGACGTTTAAGATTGATTTATTGCTTTTAAGGAGAACCAAAAACGTATGAGACCCCCTCTTTGCTGGACGGTTTTACTTCTTTGAATCTTCCAATTTAGTTGCCAAAACATTCATTGTGTATACCTTCCTTTCCAAAATTATTTTTAGCATTAATATCCCTTATCTCTTTCTAACGTTTTATTTGGACATAGAATATATTTAGTGTTAATTAATTTACTAAGTTTGATTTAACCTTAGGTTCTAGAAATTGACACATTAGTTAAGTAGGTATTAATTAGTTTTATTGATTTTCGGTTTTAGTTAATTAGAATTGAATATTCAAGTTTCCATTTTAGTTAGTGTGTATAACCGAGTCAACCTAGAGGGTCCATAGTGGTTCGTGAGCCTAGTCAAAGTCCAAATTTAGCCCAAACCATCCCTCTTGAGTAACCATAGTCTCTTCCTAACTCTAGTTAGTTGCTATCTTTAGTTAAACTATTTAGTTCATTGTTGAGTTACTAACTTGTTCTTCTTAACGATTTCATTTAATGTGTGGATTGACTATGTGTTGAGTAGTTAAGAATTAATTTAGATTCAACTTAGTTATTATCATTAGGCATCTTACTTAGTGCATGCAAGTTATTTTATCATAGCTTAGGTATTAGCAATTAGATTCATTTTCCAAGTTGTTTGTGTAGTTCATGGTTAAGTAAGGTAATTAATTTAAGTGTTTTAAATTCTGTTATGGGTGATAGTTTAGCAGTTAACTAGTAGTGTTAGGACTGCTGCTTGCATTTACTTTGTAGTCTTAGCGTAAAAAGTAGATTTCCAAAGTGAATAGTGCACTGATTTTGAAAACCGATTTTTGCCCTGTCGTGCACTCATCATTTTATGTGAATTTTTTTGATTTTCTAGAAATTCTTGTTCTATTCTCTTCTTTTGGGTGTTCACTGTCTGTAGACCAAATTTCAGCTCATTCCGAGTTGATTTGGTCTGGTTTTTAAGCGTTTTGTGAAAACAACTTTTTCGGGTTTTCAAATTTCGGGTCCTGCGATTTCCAAAATTATCCTGTTTTTGAAACGCTTATATCTGAAGTTCCAGATAAAAAATTTTAAATCCGTAAAAACTGTCAGATTTTTAAATCTGTTAGTTATGGACATAAGAAATTTCAGAAATTTTGGATTTTGTTTGCTCTGTCAAACAGTCCGGTTGCGAAAAGCTGTTAGAAATCATTTTTGCACTAGTTAGGGGTAAGATAGTCATTTCACTATTTTATTCATTTTTGGTTAAATTTTAGTGTTTTTTGCATTTTAGTTAGTGCATCTGCATCCATTAACATAGTTAGACATAGATTAATTAGTTTTAGAAATATTTTAATATTGTATTTGTTCTTTAGTGTTAATTAGGATTTATGTTAGTTGATTCCCTTAGAATTAAATTTATTTCTACTTTTTAGAGTTATTTGTTATAATTGATTACTGAGTTTGTATTTTCCTTTGTGTTAAGTTGAAAAGCATACTAAAAATTCCAGGATATTCTTGTCCAAGCGTGAAAAGTCGATAATTGGTGAAAGGACGGAATTGCCCTTGGCGAGCAGCAGAGGACTTTAAGTGTTTTTCTATTTAGTTTTAGTTTTAATTTATAATTTTTATTAGAATTGTACTTGTTGACTTAGATTTGTGAATTAATAAATTGAATTTCTTAGAAATACTTGAATAATTCTCGTTCCCTGTGGATTTGACCCGTACTTGCCACTTCTGTGGAAAGTCGGTTATTTACTTTTGGTTGACAATTTTCCCATTACTTCATTGAAAATTATCTTTTAAAAAGAGCGTTTACAAAAACTCAACCATCTACCTTAATCTAAGTCTGATTATTAATCAAGGATGCCTCGTCAAGTACCAAGGAAGCAATCCAAGGAGCAGAATGGTCAACAAGAATTCATTATGGAAACATTAAATAATTTAGCAACTACTATAAGAGATCAAAATCAGAGTAGGCAAGACTCAACTACATCTTCAAAAGCATGTCAAAGCCATAATGAAGTCTCTTATGAAAAGTTTCTCAAATTAGATCCACCTACATTCTCAAGGAAGATGGATCCAGAAGCTGCAAAAGTTTGGATCCGAGAAATAGAAAAGATTTTTCGTGTTCTGACAGTACCTGAAGATCGTAAAGTAAATTATGCAGCCTACAGATTAAAGGGAGATGCAGAAAGGTGGTGGACATCCACCTTAGAAATTAAATTTAGCAATGGATCTGTTACTTGGAAACAATTTATTGAAGTCTTCTATGCTGCATTTTTCCCCAAGCATGAAAGAAGTCTTAAGATGAGGGAATTCCTTGAACTACAACAAGGAGGACTCTCTTTATCTGAATATATTACTAAATTTAGAAATTTAGAGAAGTATTGCCCAAATGTCTATAATACGGAAGACGAAAGGACAATAAAATTTACTTGAGAATTGAAGTCAGCTCTACGAACCAAAATTCTCACTAGTAGGTCAGAAACCTTAGACAAGGTGGTGGAAATAACTACATTGCTACAAGAAGATTGGGAAGATATACAGAAGAATCAATCTGGCAAAACAGTTTCTCAATTCAGAGGCCAAAGGAGTTGGCCTAAAAGAAATTTTGAAGGAAGAAGGTTCATCCCTCCAACAAAGAGGCCGCGACAACAGTTTCAAGCGAGGCAACCACAACTACCAACTAGATCGTGTCAGAATTGCTTTCGATCTCATCCAAGACAACCCTACCCCCGAACGACTAGCGGTTGTTTGTATTGTGGTAAGTCGGGTCATTTTATTAAGGACTGCTATAAAAGAGAAATGGATGAACATGCTCGAGGCCTTATTAGACCTCGCCCTCAACAACAACCCCAGTATCCGTACCAACAACAACAACAACCACAACAACAACAACAACAACCGCAGAATAAAAAGGTACCAGGTCGTGTTTATGCCACCAATGTTGATCAACTATCTATGGGTGACCTGATTCAAGGTACTTTATCCATAGTTGGACATGCTTCTTTTACTCTATTTGATTGCAGTTCAACTTATTCTTTTATTTTCAAGAAGTTTACTACTTTACTTAATATGCCTATCAAGTCATTGAACTGTGCTCTGGAAGTGGTCAACCCAGTAGGATGTAAATCTTTTTGTGGGTTATACTTGCCAAATTTAGAAGTATATATTGAAAGATAGAATTTACCTGCCATCACAATTCTATTAGACATGTTAGATTTTGATATCATATTGGGTATGGATTGGCTACATCAACATCATGCAAGAATATTTTGTCAGGAAGAAAAAGTTACTTTTTCTCAACCGGGTATTCCTAAGGTAGAATTTAGATTATCTAATTCTACTCCTAAAAATCGAGTTATTTCTTCTTTAAAGGCCCAGAGATATTTGAGGAATGGATGTATGGCATTTTTAGTCAGCATTACTCTTGCCAAGCCAACCGAAATTTCTCTTGAAAGTCTGAATATTGTTCATAAATTTTCAGATGTTTTTCCTGATGAATTACCAGGACCTCCTCCACATAAAGATATAGAGTTTGGTATTGAATTAATACCAGAAACTGCACCAGTCTCTAAAGCTCCTTATAGGATGGCTCCAGCAGAACTCATAGAATTAAAAAAAGCAATTATTAGAATTAATGAAGCTGAGATTTATTAGACCAAGTATGTCTCCCTGGGGAGCGCCTGTATTATTTGTAAAGAAGAAAGATGGGTCATTAAGATTATGTATAGATTACAGATTGCTTAATCAAGTTACTATAAAGAATAAATATCCATTACCAAGAATTAAAGATTTATTTGATCAATTACAGTAGGCTAAGGTATTCTCAAAGATTGATCTCAGATCTGGATATCATCAGCTCAGAATCAAGGAAGAAGACATTTTTAAGACGGTTTTTTGGACAAGGTATGGATACTATGAATTCACTGTCATGCCTTTTGGACTCACAAATGCACCAACAACCTTTATGCATCTTATGAACCGTGTGTTCAGGCCATTTATAGATACATTTGTAATTATTTTTATTGATGATATTCTAATTTATTCCGAAAATAAGGAACAACACAGGGAACATTTAAGGATTATTCTGGATACTTTGAGGAAGAATCAATTATATGCCAAATTTTCTAAGTGCGAATTTTGGCTGAAAAAAGTTATATTTTTGGGTCATGTGATTTCAAAAGATGGAATCTCAGTGGATCCTGCTGTGAACACCCCAAATTTTTCAAAATGTTGTAAATATCCCCTTTCTGCCCTTTGTCCCCATTTTCTGGGTAATTGAGTCAGTTTTAAATCTAAATCCCCTTTTGTTTCTCAAAATTTGGTTGAAATTAAATTCATTATTCCATGTCTGACTCAATTTCGGATCCGGATCCATTATCAAAATCCAAATCTGAGCTTCATTATCCAATTTTAAATTAAATTCTCAAAATTACCAAAATAATCTTTTGAAAAGCTCAGACACTTCGTCTGGTATCCGTTTGGATCCATCGAGTTGTATTTCTCGATTCGAGGTTTAAAACTCGAACATTTCCTCAAAACCTGGGTCCAAACCCCTTTTTCTGAAGAAATTTTCCCCAAGATGGCCCGAAATTCTTGAGAAAACATTTTTTTTATTTATTATTTCTTAGAAAAATACAAAAATTTAATATTTAAACTTTAAATCTTAGTTTTTCTATTACAAAAATAAAAAAAAAATTATTAGTTTTAATCCTTGTTTTCTTACAAATTTTAGGATTTTATTCTAAAAATACAAAAAAATGGAAAAATCATGCAAAAAATCAAAGAAATTAGGAAAAACTACGTGGTTTTTTTAAAAAACCTTTAACCACCTTTTTTAAGAAAACTTGAAAAGAAAAACCACCTTTTTGAAAAACTCCCAAAACGAGCCCCCCCTATTTGCTAAAATATATTTTTTTTAAGGGGGGCCTGTTGAAAATTTTCTTTTAGGGTTTTTTTTTTTCGAGAACCCTTCGCAAGGAGAGGTCGAAGGCCCATAGCGCCGCCTCCCTCTCCCTCTCTCAATATCTCTCAGCCCTTCAGGAAGCCTCTAGCTTCCATGGCTTCCATCAACCCTCCGATCGCTTCCATCGCCCTCCTCCTTCGTTCATCACCAACAAACACGCATGCATCCATCTCCCGAACTCCTCCACCCTCCGATTACTGCCCTCTCACTCGGGCCATCGATCAACAACGGAACCTTTCTCTCTGGAAGCTTCTTCTTTTCTCTATAAAGGAAGACCCGGAAGAAACGAAAAAGGGGGGGGGGATCGGTGACTCGCATGTTCTTCGCGCTCCTTTTGATCATCGCTCATCAAATCGAGGCATCCTTTGCCAGAAGACGATCTCCACCATCAGCCAAGCCCACCGAACATCGTTCAATCAATCCTCAATCTCATCTCTCGGTGCCTCTTCAGCCTCTGGATTCCTGTAAGTTTCACGGTGAGCTTCTTTCTTCCTTTCATTTTTTCTGAACTTCCCTGTAATTTCTTTATTTCTATGTTATTTTTGCCTCCGTTAACGCACTATAGGTGACATTGGATTGCATATAGCAAAAACCCAATCCACCTTGTGCAAAAGGAAAGGAATGCTGATATTCTGACATCATCTCTCATCTTATACATTTTTTTTTTCCTTTCAATTTTAGCCTGGTCATTCATTTTATATTTCCTTTTTTTTTTTTGGTTTAGGCGTTTTAATTTTTTGTATCTTGGTTGTCATTTTTTTTTATGTGCATCGCCTTCATTCATTATATCTCGACATTGCACCTCCCCGCTAAGTGTCATGCTCTATAGATGTTTACTCTCCATATTGTTCATTTCATGATACCCCACCAGCATACTCGGGTCGATGATGATCGGGTTCCCGAATTAGTCATGACGTTCTTCTCGCTGGAATGTCCTCTTCACTTTCGTTCATGTCTGGTGACTTCAACTATGCCCCTGCATTTACATTACCTTTTGTAGAATGATCTCAGTCCCAAATTCTCTGCTTGCGATAATACCGGTATACTTTAGTGTTAGTCGTTCATACAGTACATCTAGATTCTATTTTGTTAGATTTAATCTTCCATTTTACATATATTTTGGTCCTTACAAATATAGCCCAAGCTCAGTTGCATATCGCATATAGCATGTAGTTCTTGCATAGATTTGTCGGCATCTCCATATGGTTCCTGGATGTATGAGTTGATGATTTGTTAAAATCGATTCACCCTATGACATTTCGGGTGTTAAGAAGGTAGGCCATCAAGAGCCTTTGGACAGAGGCGTGCCGGTGGAAGTTCTCACCATTGTGACCTCGACCGGGGAACACACCTTATCTGCCATTCATGATATGAGGTCTTTTGAAGGCAATGCCATCTGAAACTCGCCACCGTTATATAAATCCCTTCTCAAGCTTTCCTGCAGGTATTGGCAGAGGATTCGTTCTGAAGCCTGTTTTTCGGGTGACTCTGTGGAATCATAAGAGGCACAAGTTTCTTGAAATATCCCACTCACTCTTCAGTGATCCAGATATCTGGTTTTCTAGAAATAGTGTGGTTTTAGTTTCAGTCCGGTCAAAGGTCTAAATCACTACAGAAGGAATATCCCGTTGTTCAAGCTTGGTCAAAGAAAGACTCAGTGATACCTCAATACAGAAATTTCTGTGGTAAGTATGAGCATGAATTTGGACATACTAACTTCCAGCGAGACCGACGCACCCAACAGAGTCCAACTTGTCTGAATTTTGTAGTTCCAAGACAGTCACCTCGACAAATTTTTTTTTTAGATGATCGCGGCAGCAGCTGATTCAGGATCAACAATCAGTGATCGTAAGTTCTGATTCAAAACTGATACGTCTTCAGTTTTCTTTTGCAGGAACAATCTCACTATCATACCCAGCATCCTTCCGTCCGTAGGCTGTTCAGCTGCTCGAGGGAGTCTGATCATCGGTGTTTATCATTTTTCGGTAAGTGACTACTACCTGGAATTCCAGTCAGCGATATATTGGTTGAAGCATGGTCTACTAAGTTTTGAAATCATTTACTAAGTTTTCAAGGCATTATCTGCTAAAATTTGAGATGGTTCTGACCTATCAGAATGTCAGTGGACCTGCAAATCAAATGGATAATCATATCATCTGAATGTAGATATAGAATATCTGAACGTCGCTTGGATTCTAACATATCACCATTATTTTGGGATAAATGCCCCTCTCACTGATAGTCATATTATCGAATTAGTCTGATGCCTAAATGATGGGACATTAAGTTTTGATCAGATGTTATCCTTCTATCCGCCACGTAGTCACAGCTGATAGACCTTCCAAATGCTAAATTGAACAACATACATTGCTTGTTTAAAGATGGTAAGTGAGTTGGTATGGTCTGTGTTAACAGGTTGAATAGTAAACATGAAGTATAGAAGGTATTAGTGATCTAGTGCTAATACTAACTAAACGGTCCATGCTCAGTAGTCATGTCGATATGTATTAATAGTTAAATATCAGCAAGTGTGAATCTTTATTAGCAGTCAATATCACTGTGCTGTCAGCCTTGTTAGTCTTCTGTGTGGGTAATAGAAATCATGGACATTAATGATGCTTGTGGAACCAATGAATAGCAGCATGTCGGATTTGTATCAATTGAGCTCCCCTTGAATTGGAGGGATCGAACCTGTGAATCTTTGCTTCAATGGAACTAGTCAGATTTTCTCTACCTGTTCAGGCGTGAACCAACAAGCCATGATTTCCCGAATCGGATTCCCTCCATTGATCGATAGTACCCTGCTGACTTGTTGCTATTTAGGATCTAATATCCCTTTGATGTTGCCCAATAGCCTGGTATCCTTTACGAATCTGGCTATGAATTCCAAAGTAACTAGATACCACCACCATTTGAGGCCCAAAACTATTCAATATAAAGTGTTATCCCAGTGACAAATAGTATCATCATAGAATAATCTTCATTTTATGATAACAATATTGCCACCATTTCTAACAAAATATCTGGCCACAATCACCATTTTTTTGTTGCTGCTATTCCAACCATTGTCACACTGTATCTCTGTTAGCTGCACTGTTGTACATCACTACTGTCATACGTTGCTTATAGCAGCATCTCTTACCCATCATATTTGCATTTTCCAACTTCCCGCTTCCAGTCAACATCATCCCTTGCATATTAATGTTATCACTGTAGTTGCATAGCTAGCATCTCATTCACTGTTCATCATCCTTCAGCCCATAGATGCACTCCCTCACTTAGCCTAAACCGACCTCCTTCTACTTACCAGCCATATACTTGCCCTATTTCCTGCAAATGCAACTATACCAGCACTCACTCTTTCTCTATATATATAAATATACCTATATATATGTATATATATGGGTACATATGTGTATAGATATATGTATATACTTATATACGTATATGTGTTGTCTTCACATGTACATCTTTATGCATGGTTACACAGATTCACCCTTATATGTATATACTTAGTCCCACGCATCTCACATGCACTCTTCCTTTAGATATATGAGTATTCACCATCTTGTATAGGAAGTATTGTTTTCTTTCCATATGTATTTTTTTTTTATTATGCTAACTCGGTTTTGCAGGGAATATGTGGAGAATATCATTTCTTGGGTTTGTAAATTCAATTTTTTTTTTTAATAAGTTAGGATTTAATGAGAACTTACATTTCTTGTTGTATAGAATGAATGAGCATTGTAAATATCATGAGTTATTTGTTTTTCATGCATTTTTGCCTTTATTTCCCAAAATCTCACATTGGTGAAACACGAATGGCACGAGCACCATTTCGTAAGAGGTAAATCAATCCTAAGTTGATGATCCACATCAATGGCCATAGTCAGGGTGTGGACAAAACTTAGGATTTTTATCTTTTACAAAATAACACCGGATCCACACTGGATCCATTTTTCAAAATTCATCATATTTACTCAAATATTTTCTTCTTTTATTAGAGTTTAACTTAGAATTAATTCAATATATATACCAATGGCCATAGTCATGGTATATTGAGAGTTAATTTCATTTTAAACTCTATAAAAGCACCAAAATGTATTTTATTCTTCACCTGAATTTAAATATAGATTATTATATAATACATTCAATGACCATAGTCAAGGATGTATTATATCCTCAATCTTATTTTAATTCATCCAAAGAATGAAATAGCTTTTCAAAAGCCAATTTCAAAATTCTTTTTAAATCATTCATCATTTAGGATAGAACTGCATCATATTTCAAAATTACTTTTCCAAAACTCCAAGTGATGTAAATATCTTCTTCAATCAAATCGCCAAATCCTGTTCATCTTTTCCAAATTCTATTTCAATTTACCATCTCAGAGTCCAATTTAACTTTGAGATTTCAATTTCATTCCATATTCAAAAATCCCAAATCATTTTCAAAGTTCAATTTTACTTTAAAAATTCAAATTCATTTTCAAAAGCTCCAATCAAAAGGTTCAATCTTAACTTTGAGATTCTTGATTCATTTCAAACTTCAAATCCCAGGACTAAATTGACTTAGGATTCATCTGTATATTCAACATTCAACTTCTAAAAAATCCCTTTTCCCAAACTCAAATCAGACTTAGAAATTCTTGAATTAATTCCAAGTCTATTTTTTCTAAAAATTCAGCACTCATATTGGATCTCAGACTTCAGATCCAATTTCTCTTTAGGATCCAGAATTCAACACTCATGTTGGATCTTAGACTTCGGATCCAATTCCTCTTTAGGATCCAGAGTCCAATTTCACTTTTGGATCTCAGACTCCAGATCCAACTCCCAATTAGGATCCAGAATCCAATTCTATTTTGGATCTCAGGCTTTTAGATCCAAAAATCCATCTTAGGATCCAGAATTCAATCACACTTTGGATCTCAGACTTCAGATCCGAATCTATTTTAGGATCCGAAACCCAATCTCCATTTCCAATTCTAGGTTTCAAACCCAATTCCATTTTTCAGATCTCACCTGAACTCCCTAAATCAATTTCTATTCTTAAATACCATTTGGATCCCTCAGATCTATTCTAGATTTCAAACTTCAAAATCTAAATTTAAATTCATCTCAAACATTTCATTTCCTTTCCTAAAATTCAAATTCAGATTCAGATTCAAAATCCCTTTTTCTTAAACTTTGAAACTTCATCTCCTTCTATTTTCAAAGCTTTAAGTCATTTCCTCCTCATTTATTTTCTTCCAAAAATTTTGATCTACTTCTCTCAAGTGCAAAGTAAGATTTAAACATTTCTTCACTCCAATACCAAGTTCATCTCAGAATACTTGGAAATTTCTAAAACCTTCTTTTCAAAAGAGCATAACATTCTTGCATTGCACAAGCATGATTCTTTGTGCATTTAGAGTTAGAATAAATTCTTAGATTATGTTTAGGCAAAGCAAAAGGCATAGACTCGATCCTTGGGTCGATTACCCCTGGTAAAGGCGCCAGGAACGGTCGAACCTCGTACCGACGAGCGAATCCCGTCTCCCCATTTTTCCCGCAAATTTTCAAAACGGAGGCGAGTTAAATTTCTAAATGTTTTCAAATTAAGGTCAAGTGAGACCGCGCAAAACAGTTCCCTTCTCTCTTTCTTTCTTTCTTTTCACTTCTCTCTTTCTTTTCTTTCTTTTCATCCTTCTCCCTTCAAAAGGGAGGAGAATAGAGGTTAGAAAAGGAAAAAAGAAGGAAGAGAGAGAAATCATAAAGAGAGGAAAAATTTTGCGATGATCACAGTTTTGGCGACCGAGATGGGACTCGTCTTCGTCCGGTTGGATCTATGCCTTTGTTTTTGCTTTTATATAATCTAAGTCTTTATTCTAACATATGTCAGCTACATGCAAACCTTAGGAAGCCTAGATTTTATCCCAAGCTAACATCATTGCATATAGGATCTAAGTATGGTTTGGTAGGACCATATTGAGGAGATTATTCCATGTTCACATTAGACTTAGGTTTTAAATACAACTCTCCTCAATTTTAGGGATTGAATGCAAAACAATGTATGCAAGTATATGCTTCTTCTTTAAATCTATCTCTTTAGGACTTGCATTAGAGTCTTCTGATTTTATTGCATGTTGATCATATTTTTGAAAAACAACCTTACCTATATTGTCCCGGTCTTCACGTTGCTGGGCTGTCTCACTGAACCATAGTTCGGGAGAGAGCCTCACAACTGGACCACTTATTTGGGTTCGCGCCCCCCTACCACGTACCTAAGGGCCATAGTCCGAGGTATATCGGTAGGTGCTCAAGGATGTTGGGAAGCCCTTACCTTAGAACCAGAGAAATTATCTTATATGCCACATACTTCGAGCTTCGGCTTGAGTATATCTGGCATCGGCAGTTGGCAAACGAACCATCAACGACAGTCTAATTCAAGCTATGGCAGAGCGTTGGAATCCGCGTACCTGCACGTTTTGGTTTCCATGGGGAGAGATGACTATGCTAATGGACGAGTTCAATAATATCATGGGATTGCCAGAACCAGCTGGTCAGCCAGATGATCCGGTCGAGCAGCAATTTTTGATCAATGTCAAAGGGGTAGATGTTCGAGAAGCATTGGCCAGAGCTACAGGGAGCAGATCCTGGCCTCTCACAGAGATCAGTGGAAATCAGTTCATCGACCTGTTCGAACTCTACAACAAATATGGGGCCTACGAAGAAGTCGATACCTTATCTCGGGCAGCGAAAGAAAGGATCCAACACGCCATGGTCCTATGCACAGTGGGGCTGGCATTCTTTCAGGATGGTCAGAATTTCATCGATATCAGAGTCGCCCAACTTTTTCGAAGATGGGGAAGCAAACAAACCCGTCAGCTTTCAGTATCCATGGCAGCTCTAGCTTTTCTCTACAGAGGTTTAGCACGTTTCGCCCTCGGAGAGACCATTCTGGTGGAAGGATGCACGTATGCCTTGCAGTCATGGTTCCTGCGACATGTACCAACAAAAGCCAGTTCTTTCAGATTCAGCAGCAAGCAGCCGAAGTCAGCCATTCAGTGCCGAGTTTTGATCGAGAAACTGCATCAGGAGGAAATCGTTTGGGACTTCTTCGATAGAAGAGAGACCATTCCTCGTTACACCTATGCTCGTGACAAGCGTTACAAACTGCTCGGCCCTTTCTTCTGCGTAGACTATCAGCCAGAGAGATGTCTCAGACAGTTTTCGCAGCGACAGGTTCGTGCCAACACTCGCTTCCCGACAGGCCGCATGCCAGAGTTCGATCTACGGTCAGATCAGTGGTCTGGAGCATACCACGTCGCCAAATACACTTGGGACTCCTTTATTCCTTTGTCTATATTTCCTGGTCCTAATGTATCATCAGAGTATCGAGAATGGTGGCTAACTGTCTGCCCACCTTCTCTTTGTATTTAAATTTTGTCAATCAATGAAAGTGCAAACTTTTATTTTGTGGCCAAATCTTATTTTATTTCATATAGTTACGGATTCATCCCCAGCGATGAGACTTCTTTTTGTCTGTTCTCGCCTAGGTCATAAGGCACATTTTGTCACCATAAAAGGATGACGCGATCATTGCAAAAATTTGCCAAAATTCCTTCCCTCATGTCTTTTTCTAAAAATCACATTTCCAAAAAATTTCCTCCAAACCCTAATCATTCTTTTCACAATATTTAACAGGAATCACTGGCATTGGCAAAATGGTCGTAACAAGGGCAGGAAAAGAAACAGTTCCTCAACACAGCGACAGCGAGGCCGAAGGGATGGATTCTCCCAAATCGGTCAGAGGACAAAATCAGAATCAAACAGATGATATCGATCCAGCCATGTATAATCTGTTTAAAAGAATGATGACCAAAATGATGGCTGAGCAGGCCGAGGCCAGTCAAAAAGAAGCCGTTCCGAAGAGCAAGCCAAAGAAGAAGGCCGTGAAGAAGCCAGTCAGGATTGTTAGGAAGCAAGTACAGCCCGACACCACTTCTGAAGAAACAGAATCAATTGAGGAATCAGAAGAAGAAGAGCAGCTTGTCTATCAGAATCCTCCACCGCAATTTGCAAAGACCACTGCAGAGCCCGAATCAATCAACATTCCAACTAATGACCCGATGCAGGAGCAAATGAAAGAAATGAATCGGGCCATCAAGGATATTCAAGCTAAAAGCAAGGGCAAGCAGACCTACTCCGGTGAAGACTTCTATCATGGTCTGGACGGGGATGCCAATTTGGAGAATCTCCCTCGAAAGTTTCTTAAATTCGATGGAACCAGTAACCCCAAGGCTCATTTGGCCACCTTTTATGCCGAATGCGCCCGCTTCAGAAAAGATAATTGGGCGTTATTCATATGCTTTCCTCGCAGCCTTGAAGGGGTAGCGGCCAGGTGGTATGCAGACCACATTAATCCTATCGAACTATGAGAGTTTGATAAAGTTGTCAACTTATTCATTGAGCGCTTCATGTTCAATGTTGAAGCCTCACCAACCCTCAATCATTTGTACAATTTAAAACAGATGGAGAATGAGAAAGCTAGTGAGTTCATCCACAGGTGGAGGAGCACCTGTAACAGAATGAAGGTCCCCATCCCGGAGGAGCATGCCCTACAGATTATTCTGAATAATTTTGCTCAGCCTTTGAGGAACCTCATTTCCACTTCACCTGCCAAGTCATTCATTAAATTAATTGAGAGAGCCGAGTGGCTCGAGACCGGCCTGGACAATGGTCTATACGAAGGATATCCTTTTGTCAGAGGAAATCCTGATCAAAAGAAAAAGGCGCACGTCACCTATGCCGCAGAATTGACAGATTAGGGCAGCAGTGATTCCGGCAGAAAGAAGAACAAGAAGGGCCGCAACAAGAATTCAGGACATCCCAGTACCGAAAGGACAAACTCGGCAGCCCAGAAAGGAAAATTTGTTAAGCCCATCCAACCAGCGCCCCAGCCAGAAGCGAAGCAGCCAGAAAAGTTGAAGCACGAAGGTTGGAGTTATGATCGGGAATTCTTAGCCTTAGAACAGTCCCGCGAAGACATCTTAGAATATATGATGTCGAAAGGAATGATTAAGCTCCCCAAGGTGGCGGATCCTCTTGTCGCCATGGGTAAATGGACTGACAAGTTCTGCAAGTTCCATCGGACTGTCGGACATGACACCGAGCATTGTTTTGTCCTCAAAAACATCATTCAGGATTGTATTGACAAGAACATGTTAATTGAAGACGAGGATGAGCAGCAGCCAGAAGTCTTGTCCAAACCATTCCCTAAGCATTCAGCTTCGGTCATCTCAGAGCGAGCATTCTCTTTGCAAGACAGTATCCAACCGTGTTCTAGGCAAGACATTCAGGATCAACATCAGGTCCTAGTCCTTCGCCAAGCACAGTCATCCGTCAAGAGGGCGGATGCCACCCAATTTTCCAATAAATCAACAAAGGCAGCAACAAGAACTGCCAAAGTAGTCCCCAGGATCCCGAAGCGCTTTATCAAGGCAGCTTCGAAGAAAGAAGAGGCTTCAGGGTCAATTCAGAAGCCGATTACTGCATTATCCAACATCTCTATCTTGGACCTGACTCACGCTTCATCTGAGCACCAACAAGCGCTAGAAGATCTTCTTAGAAAGATCAAAGTCAAGCCTAGCACAACCCCGCAAGATATGGCTCAGATCGTCAATCAGGCCATGACGAATGCACCAATCACTTTTTCTGATGAGGATTTGCCAAAGCCTCATTCGTTTCACAACAATGCCCTATACATAGTAGTGCGGACCAGGGGCATGACAGTCCCTCATGTGCTCGTTGATGGAGGTAGCAGCCTCAATATCTGTCCAGAGATGACGGCCAAGGCATTGGGCCTAAAAGAAGAGGAATACACCCCAGATCCGATCACTATCTACGGTTTTGATAACCATGGACAGACAGCCAAGGGGAAGATATTTCTCGAGATCTTCATCAACTATTCGGTGCATACTGTACTCTTCCATGTGGTCAATGTACCACCAACATACAATCTACTCCTCGGACGCACTTGGATTCACAATGCCAATGCGGTCCCATCAACCCTGCACCAGTGTATCAAATGGTCGAAGGGAGGCATGATCACCACGGTCCTAGGAGAGGATCCAGAAGAACAACTCCCGCAGCCGATGATTCCCCGTCCCACTTTCACTGCCGACATCCTGAGCATCCGGGAAGCCGAAGAGATTGATCTGAGTGAAAGCCTGGATATGCTGAATCTGAAGGAAATCCAGCCAACAGAAAATGTCACCGCAGTTGTTCAGTGGCAGGGACCTCGCTTCTTCAAGCTAGGAGGACGCCTCGATTGCACCTCATTTAGAGATCATCCTCTGTTTCCTCGATTCTCCAAATCAAGGAAAGGATTTGACCTTCTAATGAAGCACGGATATCAACCTTTCAGGGGCCTAGGCAAAGATGAAGACGGCATCCTGGAGCCGATCATCCCTGTTCAGCATGTCACCGGCACAGACTTGGGTTTCACAGGCCAGTCATCCGGCAGAAAAACCATCTTCGTCAAGGGAGCTCAGTAATGAAGACAATGCCAGTGTTTTTCTGTTCTCTTTCCTTTTGTCATCTTGTAAGGGCAAGATCCGCCCCAATTTCTTTCCTTTTCTCAAACAGTTGCTTGTAAATATCAAAGTTTACTTTATCAATGAAGAGTTTTTGCTCTGTTCATCTTGGTGTACACAAATTCTCTGCTTATATCCTTATCTATGTTGTCATTCTCTATCTCTGTACAAAAGGCTATTTTTCAGATATTTTACCTTTTCTCAAATGGCCTCCTTTTCACTTACAGGATTGTCGTGATCATGACTCCTAAATCATTCAAAAAGCTCATCATCAATGCCAACCTTTTTCAAAATAAACCAGCCAAAGCATGCAAAGCGAAGGCAGGGGCAGAAGTCAGCAAAATGACAGAGCGGATCGAGGAGTTGGCAGAATTCGACTCGACAAATCAAGGTTTGCCAGAATTTGCCAGCATTCAGAAGCAGGATGAACCATCGTCGTTGGTTCAGGATCCAACAGAGGATGTCAATATTGGTTCAGAAGATGACCCAAGAATCCTCAAAATTGGTTCCAGTCTAAGTTTTGATGAGAAGGAAAGGCTCATCTACTTCCTCAAACAGCATCAGAAAGTCTTCGCTTGGACTTATGAGGATATGCCAGGTTTAGACTCCAAGTTAGTCGAGCATCGCCTTGTGTTGAAGCCAGATTGCAAACCAATCAAGCAGAAACTAAGAAAAATGGATCCTCGAGTGGCACCACAAGTTAAAGAAGGACTTGAGGAGTTGTTAAAGGCAGGATTCATTCGGACCATTGAGTATCCAGACTGGTTGGCAAACATTGTGGCAGTCACCAAAAAGAATGGCAAAGTTCGGATCTGTATTGACTTCAGAGATCTGAACAAAGCCACCCCAAAAGATGATTATCCACTCCCCAACATCGATCTTTTGATCGATAGCACGGCAGGCCATGCCATGTTCTCCTTCATGGATGGATACTCGGGCTACAATCAAATCAAATTGGCCGCTCGTGACCAATCAAAAACTTCTTTTACCACGCCTTGGGGCACCTTTTGCTATACAGTCATGCCGTTTGGACTCAAGAACGCGGGGGCAACCTATCAGAGAGCAATGGCAGTTATCTTTCATGACCAGATGCACAAAAACATGGATGCCTATGTGGATGACATCCTGGTCAAATCTAAAGAAGGAGAGGACCATCTCGATGCTCTCGGCCAAGTCTTTGAAAGACTTATCCTCTACAAATTACGACTCAATCCGCAGAAATATGTCTTCGGGGTAGAGTCAGGCAAGCTGCTTGGCTACATGATCACCAAGAAAGGCGTAGAGGTGGATCCGGCCAAAGCAAAGGCAATCATCGACATGCCACCTCCCACCAACCTCAAAGAATTAAGGAACCTTCAGGGGCGCATTCAGTCTATTCAACGTTTCATCTCAAATTTGGCCATGAGATGCGAGCCCTTCAATCACTTGCTAAGAAAAGAAGTGAAATTTGAATGGGGATCAGAATGCCAACTCTCATTTAAGCGCATCAAACAGTATCTCCTCAATCCACTAGTTCTGAAGCCACCCGAACTCGGAAAGCCGCTGCTCTTATATATTTCTGTCAACCACAATGCTTGTGGCAGATTTCTTGCGCAGTATGAGGAAGGCAGCCGGATAGAGCATGCCATCTACTATATCAGCAAGACTTTCATCGATTATGAAAAGAGATACTCCCAGATGGAGAAGACATGTCTAGCCTTAGTGTGGATGTGTCAGAAGCTGAGGCATTATCTAATGGCATCAGAAATCAAGATCCTGTCGAGACTCAACCCTCTCAAATACATCCTTGAGCAGCTGTTCCTTACAGGACGGATTGCGAAATGGCAAGTCCTCCTGATGCAGTATGATTTGGACTACGTTTCTCATAAATCGGTCAAGGGTCAGTCCATCGCAGATCAGTTAGCAGATTTCCCGTTGACAGAAGAGATCAAAGCAGAAGATGATTTTCCTGACGATCGCATCTGCAGTGTTCAGGAATCTCCACTCTGGACTCTATTCTTTGATGGAGCCAGAAATATGTCTGGTATAGGAATTGGGATCTTGTTAATCACTCCTGAAAAGGAGATGCTCCCTTATTCCCTCAAGCTCAATTTCCAATGTACTCACAACATGGCTGAGTATGAAGCTCTAATACAAGGCCTCAAAATTTTGCACGACTTTGATGTCAAGAGAGTACACGCCTTCGGCGACTCATTACTTGTTATCAGCCAAGTTAATGCTGAATGGCAAGTCAGGGATTCAAAGTTAATCCCTTATCAGAAGATTGCCTTAGCTCTCATAGGCAACTTTGAAGAATTTCAGCTCAATCATGTCAAGAGGGAATACAATCACATAGCCGATGGTTTAGCCTGCTTGGGCTCTATTTTGTCTTTCAAAGATAGTGAATCCTGTCGTTCCTTCGAAATCGGCAGACTTGATCAACCTGCCTACATTCCAGTTGAGCAAGTGAACCAGGCCGCTCAGAAGGAAAAGCCTTGGTATCAAGACATCAAAAGCTTTATTGAAACCGGTGAGTTTCCAGCAGAAATGCCAAGAAAGGAGCAACATGCGATTCAACGCATGTCAGTTCGCTATTTCATCCTTGCCAATACTCTCTACCATCGTGGGTTCAGTTCTGAGTATGCCAGATGCTTAGACAAAGACGAAGCCATGGAAGTTATCCAAGAGGCGCACGAAGGAATTTGTGGTGGCCACGTCGGCTACCAAACACTCGTCAAGCAAATTATCCACGCAGGATATTACTGGAAAACCATGCAGCAAGATTGCCATCAATTTGTAAGGAAATGCGTCAAGTGTCAAATGCACGCACCTTCCATTCACACGCCAGCCGCATACTTGCAGTCAGTGGTCTCTCCTTGGCCCTTTTCAATGTGGGCCTTCGACGTGGTGGGTCCAATCACTCCTGGATCTAATGGCCACAAATACTTTCTCGCGGCTACAGAATACTTCACCAAATGGGTCGAGGTTGTAAATCTGCGAACAGTAGAAGGCCGGCATGTGGTTTCATTTATTCATAAAAATCTTCTCTGTCGCTTCGGCGTCCCACATGATATTGTGTCAGATAATGGCAGCCATTTCAAAAATGAGAAGATGAAGACCTTCTGCTCGAAGTTCGGGATTCATCACCACTTCTCAGCTCCTTACTATTCTCAAGGGAACGGTCAGGCAGAGGCCACCAACAAGATTTTGATCCGCATTCTGGAAAGAACAGTGGAAACAGGTCGTGATTGGCACGAGAAGATGCACGATGCACTTTGGGCCTACCGAACCACCATTCGAACCCCAACAAATGCTACGCCTTCAGAACTTATTTATGGAACAGAGGTGGTGTTACCTCTACATGTTCAGAAGCCCGCACTCAAGTTTGCGTCACTCGTTGAACTTCCGCTTGATCAGTATCAACAGCAGAGATTGGTACAGCTTGATCTACTAGACGAGAAAAGGCTCAAGGCAGCAGAGCACGCTCAGGCCTATCGTCAGAGGATAGCTAGGCACTACGCCAAATCAGTTATTGAGAGAAGGCTTCGAGTTAATGATCTTGTGCTTAGATCGACAACTCATCTCAAGCATCGGCTGAAGGGCAAGTGGTCACCCAATTGGGAAGGCCCTTATGTGGTTAAGGGAGCATTGCCCCGTAATTCCTATCGTCTGATCAATGCAGATGGAGCGGAATTGCCAGATCCTATTAATGCTTTACATTTGAAGAGATTTTACACTTAAAATCCTAGCCTTTTGTACTCTTCAGAAGAATCTCTCTCAATAAAGCAATGATTTTTCTATTAAATTCTCACATCTTCTCCCTGATACTGGGGCATTTTTATTATTGATCTATACATGTCTTCCTTCGTCATATGCAGGCAGGATTAGACGAACTCTTTTTCTGAAAAACTTGTCAACTTTTCAGTTGATCTATTTTTATTTGGAATCTATTTCATTTTCCAATTTAATTGAATTTCCATCGATTTGTTCATTTTGTCAAGTTTTTATCAAACTTTTAAATTTTATCGATCTTTTATTTTACATCCCTTTCAGGTTAAGGGATAAAACCTGAACTACTTCCCATAAACTCTTCAATTCATATCAATCTTTTATTCATTTTTCCCCTTCAGGATAAGGGATAATCCTGAAACACCGGCAATCACTTTCGCTCAATTCTCAAATATCTTCGAATGTCGGTCTCATTTTTCAAATCCTCCTTCTGAAAAAGCCAGTGCTCGTACTGGTGTGCATTTCGAAAACCCAATGCTCGTACTGGTGTGCATTTTTCGAAAACCCAGCGCTCGTACTGAGGCATTTTTTCGAAATCCAGTGCTCGTGCTGGCACATCTAGCGCTCGTGCTAGTGTTTGGCTGACTAATCAGTTAGCCTTCCAGGTTCAGTCTTTGTGCTAACCAAGCATCATCATTTCAAAGTTCTAAATTCTCAATTTCAACCTTCGGGTTATCATTTTATCAAAAATCAATCTTTTTCTCTTGCGAAGGACCCTCTTCAGGGAGAGTTCGAGGGAGCTCGTTCCTTTCGCATACAACCATCTTTCGTTCGCAAGAACCCTTTTCCAGGGAGAGTTTGAAGGGACTCGTTCTTCTTCGCGAATAGTTTGCAAAACAACAACCAACTTTACACAAGGGAACCCTTTTTCCAGGGAAGCTTCGACGGAAGCTCGTTTCTTTTGTGGCCCCCGTTTTATCATCTTTGGCCAACTCCTTCACAGAGGACCCTCTTCTAGGGAGAGTGTGATGGACTCGTTCCTCTGTGATACTTTCAACTTTGTTTTTCGGCCACCTTTCCATAAGAGAAGCCTAGAGATAGGGAGTTTTGACGAAAACTTAATTTCTCTTCGAAAGTTCCGTTTTGCAAACACCTCCTCTTTCAGGGAAGAGAGGAGTATTTCCAACTTCCCATTCAGGTAAGGGCTTAATCCTGAGTCTCTCTTTTTGGGGAAAAAGAGAGGAGAATTTTGTCATGGACGTGTCAGTTCGATATCAAGCAATCTCTTTCATCAAGGACTTCTAGAATACGTTGCCAATTTGCTATCAAAAGTCATTGTTGATCTCAAAGCTTTCATTACACAAAGAATTATCACAAACTATCTTTAGTATCATTTTCAAAAGAGCAAGACTCTTGCGAAATAAGAGCTAAATTCAAGCTTTTTTCTGTTGGCCAACCAAGAGGCTGAAGAAAAGTCTTTGATATGACCGGCAAAGGAAAATTCAATGATGTTGAAAAGCCATAAGTGAGCTGATATTGATCATAGCTGTGGCGCATTCTTAAAGATTATTCTTTTGGCAGTAAGGTAGTGGAAATATCTTGGGCAGTAAAAAGAACCTACCCAGTCCATATATCCTCAGTCATCCAAGCTAAGCTGCAATCAAATATCCGCAAAAGGGATCTCTCAAATGTCGTCAAGATGAAGGCGAATTAAGCGAGTGGATCCCCGGGGCCAAAGAAGATTTGAAACATCTCCAAGATGACGGAGTTTGTGACGGATCCTTCCAGGGAAAGTTCGGATCACCGTCGAGATGAAGGCGGATGCGATGAACCTACCGACAAACCCTAAAAGATATTTGATTTCTGCTATCATTTAGAGATTTCAACCCAAGAACCAATCCCTGAGAAAGAAAAAGAAGGATCGGATCATCTCCGAGATGAAGGAGTTTGTGACGTACCCTTCCTCGAAAAAGAGAGAAAAGTCAGGAGGATGTAAAAGAACCCAGAAAGGATCCATGGTTCAAAAGAGTGCAAACAGATCATCATGGAAAATGCCCAGGATATCAGACTGCCCGAAACTGTCAAGAATCATCTTTTTCTATGTGAAATTCTTTATCAATGTCTTTTCACTTAATCGCTTTTATGAAGCTAAGAATGTTTCCTCTTCTTTTCATATTAGGGAAATTGATATCTTCCTTGAGGAAACTCAACATCAACAAATTTGAATTTTAGATCTCAAATTCTATAGAGTTAGCCCAATTGAAGCTAATACTCTAGGTAGAAAGAGGTGATGTCTTCACACATGAGCACAATTCAATCATTCTGAATCAACTACAATTTTTGGTATCTTATTGGCAATATTTTCTAATTATCCCAACATGAAGTGTGAACTTGAGATCGTTTTTGACGTATCCTGACGTCATCCCTCCTTAGGACTGAAAAGTCCTTTCCTTCCGTCTGATCTGAGCGCTCTCAGATTCGCACACTTCCCTGTGCTCCCCACTATCCCGCCATAGACAGTACTCGCTCAGGATAAGGGTTAAACCTGAACTTTTTGCAAAAGATATGTTATTGTCAAAAGCTATTTTCAGTCTCAGCAAAGAGGCGCCCAAGAACAACCCCTTTTCAAGCTTTAGGGACCGCCATTTTTATCCTTTTGCGAAAACCCCTCTTGGACTTGTTATGCAAAGTCTAGAGGCCCATCACAGTTTTCCTCGCTCCTCGAGGATTCTGTATCCATTCAGGCTAAGGATTAAATCTGTCACCTCGCTCCTCGAGGTGTAACCCAAAAACTTTCTGCGAGAGATCGTCTGTTTTTAGAAAGCTGATTTTAGTCTCAGCAATGAGGCACCCAAGATCATCCCCTTTCCAAGCTTTAGGGAATTCCTTGTCTTTCTCTTCTCGCAAACCCCTTTCAGATTTGTTCGTCCAAACTCTGAAGGTCCCATCATGGTCTCTTCATCTGAGGATTCCGTATGGTCATCCCTTTCAGGTTAAGGGTTAAGCCTGAACCTCGCTTCACAAGGTGTCCTTTCCGTTCAGATTATGGTTAAACCTGAGTCCCATTTCCAACTAGATATCCTTTCTAGTTCCATCACGGTTTCTCCATTCGAAGATTCTGCATCATCTCCCACTTAGGACAAGGGTTAAAACCTGAATCTCGCTTCGGCGATGCATTTGTTGTCCCATCACGGTTTCTTCACTCAAAGATTCTGTATGGTCGTCCCTCTCAGGATAAGGGTGAAGCCTGAATCTCACTCCGTGAGGTACCTCCCTTTCAGGTTTGGGTTAAACCTGAGCCTCGCTTAGACGAGGTAATTCTTCCCATCCCATCATAGTTTTTCCCACAAAGGAATCCATGTTCTGTACATCCATCCAGGAAAGGATCATGTTTTAAATTTCATCTCACAAGGCATTTCTCTCAAAATGTCCCATCGAGGTCCGTTTATATTTCCTTTCCCCCATCCAAATTATCTTGATCTATCTTCGTCCCATCCAGGTTAAGGGCTAAACCTGAGTCATTCTAAAGGGCTGATCTTATCTCACCCATGAAACTTGATCAAAATTTTTATCTTTCACCATCCCTGGGATTTTCACCCAAAGTCCCATCACAATTTCCTCATTTCTATCATTCAGTCGTATCGTTGTCGAGGATTTCATCCCCCCGGGACCATTCAGGATAAGGTTTCAAGAACGGCAAGCCGTATTTTCAAAATAATTCTTCCACACCCAGCTCGGATCAGCTGACTGGGGCATTTTTCAAAATTTAGAGTGTTTCTTTGCCACTAAGTCGGCTTTCAACCGGCTTAGTAGCAAAGAGGGGCATCTGTGAACACCCCAAATTTTTCAAAATGTTGTAAATATCCCCTTTCTACCCTTTGTCCCCATTTTCTAGGTAATTGAGTCAGTTTTAAATCTAAATCCCCTTTTGTTTCTCAAAATTTGGTTGAAATTAAATTCATTATTCCATGTCTGACTCAATTTCGGATCTGGATCCATTATCAAAATCCAAATCTGAGCTTCATTATCCAATTTTAAATTAAATTCTCAAAATTACCAAAATAATCTTTTGAAAAGCTCAGACACTTCGTCCGGTATCCGTTTGGATCCATCGAGTTGTATTTCTCGATTCGAGGTTTAAAACTCGAACATTTCCTCAAAACCTGGGTCCAAACCCCTTTTTTCTGAAGAAATTTTCCCCAAGATGGCCCGAAATTCTTGAGAAAACATTTTTTTTATTTATTATTTCTTAGAAAAATACAAAAATTTAGTGTTTAAACTTTAAATCTTAGTTTTTCTATTACAAAAATACAAAAAAATGAAAAAAATAAAAAAAAAATTATTAGTTTTAATCCTTGTTTTCTTACAAATTTTAGGATTTTATTCTAAAAATACAAAAAAATGGAAAAATCATGCAAAAAATCAAAGAAATTAGGAAAAACTACGTGGTTTTTTTAAAAAACCTTTAACCACCTTTTTTAAGAAAACTTGAAAAGAAAAACCACCTTTTTGAAAAACTCCCAAAACGAGCCCCCCCTATTTGCTAAAATATATTTTTTTTAAGGGGGGCCTGTTGAAAATTTTCTTTTAGGGTTTTTTTTTTTCGAGAACCCTTCGCAAGGAGAGGTCGAAGGCCCATAGCGCCGCCTCCCTCTCCCTCTCTCAATATCTCTCAGCCCTTCAGGAAGCCTCTAGCTTCCATGGCTTCCATCAACCCTCCGATCGCTTCCATCGCCCTCCTCCTTCGTTCATCACCAACAAACACGCATGCATCCATCTCCCGAACTCCTCCACCCTCCGATTACTGCCCTCTCACTCGGGCCATCGATCAACAACGGAACCTTTCTCTCTGGAAGCTTCTTCTTTTCTCTATAAAGGAAGACCCGGAAGAAACGAAAAAGCGGGGGGGGGGATCGGTGACTCGCATGTTCTTCGCGCTCCTTTTGATCATCGCTCATCAAATCGAGGCATCCTTTGCCAGAAGACGATCTCCACCATCAGCCAAGCCCACCGAACATCGTTCAATCAATCCTCAATCTCATCTCTCGGTGCCTCTTCAGCCTCTGGATTCCTGTAAGTTTCACGGTGAGCTTCTTTCTTCCTTTCATTTTTTCTGAACTTCCCTGTAATTTCTTTATTTCTATGTTATTTTTGCCTCCGTTAACGCACTATAGGTGACATTGGATTGCATATAGCAAAAACCCAATCCACCTTGTGCAAAAGGAAAGGAATGCTGATATTCTGACATCATCTCTCATCTTATACATTTTTTTTTCCTTTCAATTTTAGCCTGGTCATTCATTTTATATTTCCTTTTTTTTTTTGGTTTAGGCGTTTTAATTTTTTGTATCTTGGTTGTCATTTTTTTTTTATGTGCATCGCCTTCATTCATTATATCTCGACATTGCACCTCCCCGCTAAGTGTCATGCTCTATAGATGTTTACTCTCCATATTGTTCATTTCATGATACCCCACCAGCATACTCGGGTCGATGATGATCGGGTTCCCGAATTAGTCATGACGTTCTTCTCGCTGGAATGTCCTCTTCACTTTCGTTCATGTCTGGTGACTTCAACTATGCCCCTGCATTTACATTACCTATTGTAGAATGATCTCAGTCCCAAATTCTCTGCTTGCGATAATACCGGTATACTTTAGTGTTAGTCGTTCATACAGTACATCTAGATTCTATTTTGTTAGATTTAATCTTCCATTTTACATATATTTTGGTCCTTACAAATATAGCCCAAGCTCAGTTGCATATCGCATATAGCATGTAGTTCTTGCATAGATTTGTCGGCATCTCCATATGGTTCCTGGATGTATGAGTTGATGATTTGTTAAAATCGATTCACCCTATGACATTTCGGGTGTTAAGAAGGTAGGCCATCAAGAGCCTTTGGACAGAGGCGTGCCGGTGGAAGTTCTCACCATTGTGACCTCGACCGGGGAACACACCTTATCTGCCATTCATGATATGAGGTCTTTTGAAGGCAATGCCATCTGAAACTCGCCACCGTTATATAAATCCCTTCTCAAGCTTTCCTGCAGGTATTGGCAGAGGATTCGTTCTGAAGCCTGTTTTTCGGGTGACTCTGTGGAATCATAAGAGGCACAAGTTTCTTGAAATATCCCACTCACTCTTCAGTGATCCAGATATCTGGTTTTCTAGAAATAGTGTGGTTTTAGTTTCAGTCCGGTCAAAGGTCTAAATCACTACAGAAGGAATATCCCGTTGTTCAAGCTTGGTCAAAGAAAGACTCAGTGATACCTCAATACAGAAATTTCTGTGGTAAGTATGAGCATGAATTTGGACATACTAACTTCCAGCGAGACCGACGCACCCAACAGAGTCCAACTTGTCTGAATTTTGTAGTTCCAAGACAGTCACCTCGACAAATTTTTTTTTTAGATGATCGCGGCAGCAGCTGATTCAGGATCAACAATCAGTGATCGTAAGTTCTGATTCAAAACTGATACGTCTTCAGTTTTCTTTTGCAGGAACAGTCTCACTATCATACCCAGCATCCTTCCGTCCGTAGGCTGTTCAGCTGCTCGAGGGAGTCTGATCATCGGTGTTTATCATTTTCCGGTAAGTGACTACTACCTGGAATTCCAGTCAGCGATATATTGGTTGAAGCATGGTCTACTAAGATTTGAAATCATTTACTAAGTTTTCAAGGCATTATCTGCTAAAATTTGAGATGGTTCTGACCTATCAGAATGTCAGTGGACCTGCAAATCAAATGGATAATCATTTCATCTGAATGTAGATATAGAATATCTGAACGTCGCTTGGATTCTAACATATCACCATTATTTTGGGATAAATGCCCCTCTCAGTGATAGTCATATTATCGAATTAGTCTGATGCCTAAATGATGGGACATTAAGTTTTGATCAGATGTTATCCTTCTATCCGCCACGTAGTCACAGCTGATAGACCTTCCAAATGCTAAATTGAACAACATACATTGCTTGTTTAAAGATGGTAAGTGAGTTGGTATAGTCTGTGTTAACAGATTGAATAGTAAACATGAAGTATAGAAGGTATTAGTGATCTAGTGCTAATACTAACTAAACGGTCCATGCTCAGTAGTCATGTCGATATGTATTAATAGTTAAATATCAGCAAGTGTGAATCTTTATTAGCAGTCAATATCACTGTGTTGTCAGCCTTGTTAGTCTTCTGTGTGGGTAATAGAAATCATGGACATTAATGATGCTTGTGGAACCAATGAATAGCAGCATGTCGGATTTGTATCGATTGAGCTCCCTTTGAATTGGAGGGATCGAACCTGTGAATCTTTGCTTTACTGGAACTAGTCAGATTTTCTCTACCTGTTCAGGCGTGAACCAACAAGCCATGATTTCCCGAATCGGATTCCCTCCATTGATCGATAGTACCCTGCTGACTTGTTGCTATTTAGGATCTAATATCCCTTTGATGTTGCCCAATAGCCTGGTATCCTTTAAGAATCTGGCTATGAATTCCAAAGTAACTAGATACCACCACCATTTGAGGCCCAAAACTATTCAATATAAAGTGTTATCCCAGTGACAAATAGTATCATCATAGAATAATCTTCATTTTATGATAACAATATTGCCACCATTTCTAACAAAATATCTGGCCACATATGTATCTGTACAATCACCATTTTTTTGTTGCTGCTATTCCAACCATTGTCACACTGTATCCCTGTTAGCTGCACTGTTGTACATCACTACTGTCATACGTTGCTTATAGCAGCATCTCTTACCCATCATATTTGCATTTTCCAACTTCCCGCTTCCAGTCAACATCATCCCTTGCATATTAATGTTATCACTGTAGTTGCATAGCTAGCATCTCATTCACTGTTCATCATCCTTCAGCCCATAGATGCACTCCCTCACTTAGCCTAAACCGACCTCCTTCTACTTACCAACCATATACTTGCCCTATTTCCTGCAAATGCAACTATACCAGCACTCACTCTTTCTCTCTATATATAAATATACCTATATATATGTATATATATGGGTACATATGTGTATAGATATATGTATATACTTATATACGTATATGTGTTGTCTTCACATGTACATCTTTATGCATGGTTACACAGATTCACCCTTATATGTATATACTTAGTCCCACGCATCTCACATGCACTCTTCCTTTAGATATATGAGTATTCACCATCTTGTATAGGAAGTATTGTTTTCTTTCTATATGTATTTTTTTTTTATTATGCTAACTCGGTTTTGCAGGGAATATGTGGAGAATATCATTTCTTGGGTTTGTAAATTCAATTTTTTTTTTTTAATAAGTTAGGATTTAATGAGAACTTACATTTCTTGTTGTATAGAATGAATGAGCATTGTAAATATCATGAGTTATTTGTTTTTCATGCATTTTTGCCTTTATTTCCCAAAATCTCACATTGGTGAAACACGAATGGCACGAGCATCATTTCGTAAGAGGTAAATCAATCCTAAGTTGATGATCCACATCAATGGCCATAGTCAGGGTGTGGACAAAACTTAGGATTTTTATCTTTTACAAAATAACACCGGATCCACACTGGATCCATTTTTCAAAATTCATCATATTTACTCAAATATTTTCTTCTTTTATTAGAGTTTAACTTAGAATTAATTCAATATATATACCAATGGCCATAGTCATGGTATATTGAGAGTTAATTTCATTTTAAACTCTATAAAAGCACCAAAATGTATTTTATTCTTCACCTGAATTTAAATATAGATTATTATATAATACATTCAATGACCATAGTCAAGGATGTATTATATCCTCAATCTTATTTTAATTCATCCAAAGAATGAAATAGCTTTTCAAAAGCCAATTTCAAAATTCTTTTTAAATCATTCATCATTTAGGATAGAACTGCATCATATTTCAAAATTACTTTTCCAAAACTCCAAGTGATGTAAATATCTTCTTCAATCAAATCGCCAAATCTTGTTCATCTTTTCCAAATTCTATTTCATTTTACCATCTCAGAGTCCAATTTAACTTTGAGATTTCAATTTCATTCCATATTCAAAAATCCCAAATCATTTTCAAAGTTCAATTTTACTTTAAAAATTCAAATTCATTTTCAAAAGCTCCAATCAAAAGGTTCAATCTTAACTTTGAGATTCTTGATTCATTTCAAACTTCAAATCACAGGACTAAATTGACTTAGGATTCATCTGTATATTCAACATTCAACTTCTAAAAAATCCCTTTTCCCAAACTCAAGTCAGACTTAGAAATTCTTGAATTAATTCCAAGTCTATTTTTTCTAAAAATTCAGCACTCATATTGGATCTCAGACTTCAGATCCAATTTCTCTTTAGGATCCAGAATTCAACATTCATGTTGGATCTTAGACTTCGTATCCAATTCCTCTTTAGGATCCAGAGTCCAATTTCACTTTTGGATCTCAGACTCCAGATCCAACTCCCAATTAGGATCCAGAATCCAATTCTATTTTGGATCTCAGGCTTTTAGATCCAAAAATCCATCTTAGGATCCAGAATTCAATCACACTTTGGATCTCAGACTTCAAATCCGAATCTATTTTAGGATCCGAAACCCAATCTCCATTTCCAATTCTAGGTTTCAAACCCAATTCCATTTTTCAGATCTCACCTGAACTCCCTAAATCAATTTCTATTCTTAAATACCATTTGGATCCCTCAGATCTATTCTAGATTTCAAATTTCAAAATCTAAATTTAAATTCATCTCAAACATTTCATTTCCTTTCCTAAAATTCAAATTCAGATTCAAAATCCCTTTTTCTTAAACTTTGAAACTTCATCTCCTTCTATTTTCAAAGCTTTAAGTCATTTCCTCCTCATTTATTTTCTTCCAAAAATTTTGATCTACTTCTCTCAAGTGCTAAGTAAGATTTAAACATTTCTTCACTCCCATACCAAGTTCATCTCAGAATACTTGGAAATTTCTAAAACCTTCTTTTCAAAAGAGCATAACATTCTTGCATTGCACAAGCATGATTCTTTGTGCATTTAGAGTTAGAATAAATTCTTAGATTATGTTTAGGAAAAGCAAAAGGCATAGACTCGATCCTTGGGTCGATTACCCCTGGTAAAGGCGCCAGAAACGGTCGAACCTCGTACCGACGAGTGAATCCCGTCTCCCCATTTTTCCCGCAAATTTTCAAAACGGAGGCGAGTTAAATTTCTAAATGTTTTCAAATTAAGGTCAAGTGAGACCGCGCAAAACAGTTCCCCTCTCTCTCTTTCTTTCTTTCTTTTCACTTCTCTCTTTCTTTTCTTTCTTTTTATCCTTCTCCCTTCAAAAGGGAGGAGAATAGAGGTTA
Organism: Nuphar pumila; assembly: GCF_984573655.1. Taxonomy (NCBI): domain Eukaryota; kingdom Viridiplantae; phylum Streptophyta; class Magnoliopsida; order Nymphaeales; family Nymphaeaceae; genus Nuphar; species Nuphar pumila. The sequence goes on along the minus strand of NC_143250.1, from coordinate 52,849,390 downwards.
GAAAAGGAAAAGAGAAGGAAGAGAGAGAAATCATAAAGAGAGGAAAAATTTTGTGATGATCACAGTTTTGGCGACCGAGATGGGACTCGTCTTCGTCCGGTTGGATCTATGCCTTTGTTTTTGCTTTTATATAATCTAAGTCTTTATTCTAACATATGTCAGCTACATGCAAACCTTAGGAAGCCTAGATTTTATCCCAAGCTGACATCATTGCATATAAGATCTAAGTATGGTTTGGTAGGACCATATTGAGGAGATTATTCCATGTTCACATTAGACTTAGGTTTTAAATACAACTCTCCTCAATTTTAGGGATTGAATGCAAAACAATGTATGCAAGTATATGCTTCTTCTTTAAATCTATCTCTTTAGGACTTGCATTAGAGTCTTCTGATTTTATTGCATGTTGATCATATTTTTGAAAAACAACCTTACCTATATTGTCCCGTCTTCACGTTGCTGGGCTGTCTCACTGAACCATAGTTCGAGAGAGAGCCTCACAACTGGACCACTTATTTGCGTTCGTGCCCCCCTACCATGTACCTAAGGGCCATAGTCCGAGGTATATCGGTAGGTGCTCAAGGATGTTGGGAAGCCCTTACCTTAGAACCAGAGAAATTATCTTATATGCCACGTACTTCGAGCTTCGGCTTGAGTATATCGGCATACCTTGATTGGAATCAGATGATCTGAACCATAGAGTTAGGATTAAGGTCCTACAAGCTATTTCAAATATTGCATATAGAGTCAGACTTTAGGGAGTGCTGTGTGTGCATCCTTGTTTGTGCAGCTATGATTATGCGATATCGACCTCTTTTAAAACCCTGGGTGTACTATTTAAAACTTCCTCTATTTTCAAAAAAACCCCAGTTGCATATTTTTCCCTTTGCCTATATTCTTTTCCTTTTTTGTTTTTATGTCAAAACTTTTTCTTAAAAACCCTGGAATGTCTTTTTCAAATCCCCTGTTTTTTCCAAAATTTCCAGGATTAATGTTTGTCCCCTTCTTTCATCGAAAAGTCTATCCGTAAGTCCTGCATTCTATCTGACACTCTTCCTCCTTTTGCCTCAGTATCACTCCGATGGCATCCGAATCTCCCGATGTTATCTTTCCTTGGGATCATGTCTTCTATCAAATAAGGGATGGAACCCCAGATCATCGGGTCATTCAGTCTCGTACCTTCTTCCCTCGGTGGTACTATTCTTGGTTCATCGCCTTCTCGCGTATGTTCCCAGACCACTTGGATGATTGTGGATTGGAGATGGCATCGGCAGTTGGCAAACGAACCATCAACGGCAGTCTAATTCAAGCTATGGCAGAGCGTTGGAATCCGCGTACCTGCACGTTTTGGTTTCCATGGGGAGAGATGACTATGCTAATGGACGAGTTCAATAATATCATGGGATTGCCAGAACCAGCTGGTCAGCCAGATGATCCGGTCGAGCAGCAATTTTTGATCAATGTCAAAGGGGTAGATGTTCGAGAAGCATTGGCCAGAGCTACAGGGAGCAGATCCTGGCCTCTCACAGAGATCAGCGGAAATCAGTTCATCGACCTGTTCGAACTCTACAACAAATATGGGGCCTACGAAGAAGTCGATACCTTATCTCGGGCAGCGAAAGAAAGGATCCAGCACGCCATGGTCCTATGCACAGTGGGGCTGGCATTCTTTCAGGATGGTCAGAATTTCATCGATATCAGAGTCGCCCAACTTTTTCGAAGATGGGGAAGCAAACAGACCCGTCAGCTTTCAGTATCCATGGCAGCTCTAGCTTTTCTCTACAGAGGTTTAGCACGTTTCGCCCTCGGAGAGACCATTCTGGTGGAAGGATGCACGTATGCCTTGCAGTCATGGTTCCTGCGACATGTACCAACAAAAGCCAGTTCTTTCAGATTCAACAGCAAGCAGCCGAAGTCAGCCATTCAGTGCCGAGTTTTGATCGAGAAACTGCATCAGGAGGAAATCGTTTGGGACTTCTTCGACAGAAGAGAGACCATTCCTCGTTACACCTATGCTCGTGACAAGCGTTACAAACTGCTCGGCCCTTTCTTCTGCGTAGACTATCAGCCAAAGAGATGTCTCAGACAGTTTTCGCAGCGGCAGGTTCGTGCCAACACTCGCTTCCCGACAGGCCGCATGCCAGAGTTCGATCTACGGTCAGATCAGTGGTCTGGAGCATACCACGTCGCCAAATACACTTGGGACTCCTTTATTCCTTTGTCTATATTTTCTGGTCCTAATGTATCATCAGAGTATCGAGAATGGTGGCTAACTGTCTGCCCACCTTCTTTTTGTATTTAAATTTTGTCAATCAATGAAAATGCAAACTTTTATTTTGTGGCCAAATCTTATTTTATTTCATATAGTTACGGATTCATCCCCAGCGATGAGACTTCTTTTTGTCTGTTCTCGCCTAGGTCATAAGGCGCATTTTGTCACCATAAAAGGATGACGCGATCATTGCAAAAATTTGCCAAAATTCCTTCCCTCATGTCTTTTTCTAAAAATCACATTTCCAAAAAATTTCCTCCAAACCCTAATCATTCTTTTCACAATATTTAACAGAAATCACTGGCATTGGCAAAATGGTCGTAACAAGGGCAGGAAAAGAAACAGTTCCTCAACACAGCGACAGCGAGGCCGAAGGGATGGATTCTCCCAAATCGGTCAGAGGACAAAATCAGAATCAAACAGATGATATCGATCCAGCCATGTATAATCTGTTTAAAAGAATGATGACCAAAATGATGGCTGAGCAGGCCGAGGCCAGTAAAAAAGAAGCCGTTCCGAAGAGCAAGCCAAAGAAGAAGGCCGTGAAGAAGCCAGTCAGGATTGTTAGGAAGCAAGTACAGCCCGACACCACTTCTGAAGAAACAGAATCAGTTGAGGAATCAGAAGAAGAAGAGCAGCTTGTCTATCAGAATCCTCCACCGCAGTTTGCAAAGACCACTGCAGAGCCCGAATCAATCAACATTCCAACTAATGACCCGATGCAGGAGCAAATGAAAGAAATGAATCGGGCCATCAAGGATATTCAAGCTAAAAGCAAGGGCAAGCAGACCTACTCCGGTGAAGACTTCTATCATGGTCTGGACGGGGATGCCAATTTGGAGAATCTCCCTCGAAAGTTTCTTAAATTCGATGGAACCAGTAACCCCAAGGCTCATTTGGCCACCTTTTATACCGAATGCGACCGCTTCAGAAAAGATAATTGGGCGTTATTCATATGCTTTCCTCGCAGCCTTGAAGGGGTAGCGGCCAGGTGGTATGCAGACCACATTAATCTTATCGAACTACGAGAGTTTGATAAAGTTGTCAACTTATTCATTGAGCGCTTCATGTTCAATGTTGAAGCCTCACCAACCCTCAATCATTTGTACAATTTAAAACAGATGGAGAATGAGAAAGCCAGTGAGTTCATCCACAGGTGGAGGAGCACCTGTAACAGAATGAAGGTCCCCATCCCGGAGGAGCACGCCCTACAGATTATTCTGAATAATTTCGCTCAGCCTTTGAGGAACCTCATTTCCACTTCACCTGCCAAGTCATTCATTAAATTAATTAAGAGAGCCGAGTGGCTCGAGACCGGCCTGGACAATGGTCTATACGAAGGATATCCTTTTGTCAGAGGAAATCCTGATCAAAAGAAAAAGGCGCACGTCACCTATGTCGCAGAATTGACAGATCAGGGCAGCAGTGATTCCGACAGAAAGAAGAACAAGAAGGGACAAGAATTCAGGACATCCCAGTACCGAAAGGACAAACTCGGCAGCCCAGAAAGGAAAATTTGTTAAGCCCATCCAACCAGGGCCCCAGCCAGAAGCGAAGCAGCGAGAAAAGTCGAAGCACGAAGGTTGGAGTTATGATCGGGAATTCTTAGCCTTAGAACAGTCCCACGAAGACATCTTAGAATATATGATGTCGAAAGGAATGATTAAGCTCCCCAAGGTGGCGGATCCTCCTGTCGCCATGGGTAAATGGACTGACAAGTTCTGCAAGTTCCATAGGACTGTCGGACATGACACCGAGCATTGTTTTGTCCTCAAAAACATCATTCAGGATTGTATTGACAAGAACATGTTAATTGAAGACGAGGATGAGCAGCAGCCAGAAGTCTTGTCCAAACCATTCCCTAAGCATTCAACTTCGGTCATCTCAGAGCGAGCATTCTCTTTGCAAGACAGTATCCAACCGTGTTCTAGGCAGGACATTCAGGATCAACATCAGGTCCTAGTCCTTCGCCAAGCACAGTCATCCGTCAAGAGGGCGGATGCCACTCAATTTTCCAATAAATCAACAAAGGCAGCAACAGGAACTGCCAAAGTAGTCCCCAGGATCCCGAAGCGCTTTATCAAGGCAGCTTTGAAGAAAGAAGAGGCTTCAGGGTCAATTCAGAAGCCGATTACTGCATTATCCAACATCTCTATCTTGGACCTGACTCACGCTTCATCTGAGCACCAAAAAGCGCTAGAAGATCTTCTTAGAAAGATCAAAGTCAAGCCTAGCACAACCCCGCAAGATATGGCTCAGATCGTCAATCAGGCCATGACGAATGCACCAATCACTTTTTCTGATGAGGATTTGCCAAAGCCTCATTCGTTTCACAACAACGCCCTATACATAGTAGTGCGGACCAGGGGCATGACAGTCCCTCATGTGCTCGTTGATGGAGGTAGCAGCCTCAATATCTGTCCAGAGATGACGGCCAAGGCATTGGGCCTAAAAGAAGAGGAATACACCCCAGATCCGATCACTATCTACGGTTTTGATAACCATGGACAGACAGCCAAGGGGAAGATATTTCTCGAGATCTTCATCAACTATTCGGTGCATACTGCACTCTTCCATGTGGTCAATGTACCACCAACATACAATTTGCTCCTCGGACGCACTTGGATTCACAATGCCAATGCGGTCCCATCAACCCTGCACCAGTGTATCAAATGGTCGAAGGGAGGCATGATCACCACGGTCCTAGGAGAGGATCCAGAAGAACGACTCCCGCAGCCGATGATTCCCCGTCCCACTTTCACTGCCGACATCCCGAGCATCCGGGAAGCCGAAGAGATTGATCTGAGTGAAAGCCTGGATATGCTGAATCTGAAGGAAATCCAGCCAACAGAAAATGTCACCGCAGTTGTTCAGTGGCAGGGACCTCGCTTCTTCAAGCTAGGAGGACGCCTCGATTGCACCTCATTTAGAGATCATCCTCTGTTTCCTCGATTCTCCAAATCAAGGAAAGGATTTGACCTTCTAATGAAGCACGGATATCAACCTTTCAGGGGCCTAGGCAAAGATGAAGACGGCATCCTGGAGCCGATCATCCCTGTTCAGCATGTCACCGGCACAGGCTTGGGTTTCACAGGCCAGTCATCCGGCAGAAAAACCATCTTCGTCAAGGGAGCTCAGTAATGAAGACAATGCCAGTGTTTTTCTGTTCTCTTTCCTTTTGTCATCTTGTAAGGGCAAGATCCGCCCCAATTTCTTTCCTTTTCTCAAACAGTCGCTTGTAAATATCAAAGTTTACTTTATCAATGAAGAGTTGTTTGCTCTGTTCATCTTGGTGTACACAAATTCTCTGCTTATATCCTTATCTATGTTGTCATTCTCTATCTCTGTACAAAAGGCTATTTTTCAGATATTTTACCTTTTCTCAAATGGCCTCCTTTTCACTTACAGGATTGTCGTGATCATGACTCCTAAATCATTCAAAAAGCTCATCATCAATGCCAACCTTTTTCAAAATAAACCAGCCAAAGCATGCAAAGCGAAGGCAGGGGCAGAAGTCAGCAAAATGACAGAGCGGATCGAGGAGTTGGCAGAATTCGACTCGACAAATCAAGGTTTGCCAGAATTTGCCAGCATTCAGAAGCAGGATGAACCATCGTCGTTGGTTCAGGATCCAACAGAGGATGTCAATATTGGTTCAGAAGATGACCCAAGAATCCTCAAAATTGGTTCCAGTCTAAGTTTTGATGAGAAGGAAAGGCTCATCTACTTCCTCAAACAGCATCAGAAAGTCTTCGCTTGGACTTATGAGGATATGCCAGGTTTAGACTCCAAGTTAGTCGAGCATCGCCTTGTGTTGAAGCCAGATTGCAAACCAATCAAGCAGAAACTAAGAAAAATGGATCCTCGAGTGGCACCACAAGTTAAAGAAGGACTTGAGGAGTTGTTAAAGGCAGGATTCATTCGGACCATTGAGTATCCAGACTGGTTGGCAAACATTGTGGCAGTCCCCAAAAAGAATGGCAAAGTTCGGATCTGTATTGACTTCAGAGATCTGAACAAAGCCACCCCAAAAGATGATTATCCACTCCCCAACATCGATCTTTTGATCGATAGCACGGCAGGCCATGCCATGTTCTCCTTCATGGATGGATACTCGGGCTACAATCAAATCAAATTGGCCGCTCGTGACCAATCAAAAACTTCTTTTACCACGCCTTGGGGCACCTTTTGCTATACAGTCATGCCGTTTGGACTCAAGAACGCGGGGGCAACCTATCAGAGAGCAATGGCAGTTATCTTTCATGACCAGATGCACAAAAACATGGATGCCTATGTGGATGACATCCTGGTCAAATCTAAAGAAGGAGAGGACCATCTCGATGCTCTCGGCCAAGTCTTTGAAAGACTTATCCTCTACAAATTACGACTCAATCTGCAGAAATATGTCTTCGGGGTAGAGTCAGGCAAGCTGCTTGGCTACATGATCACCAAGAAAGGCATAGAGGTGGATCCGGCCAAAGCAAAGGCAATCATCGACATGCCACCTCCCACCAACCTCAAAGAATTAAGGAGCCTTCAGGGGCGCATTCAGTCTATTCGACGTTGCATCTCAAATTTGGCCATGAGATGCGAGCCCTTCAATCACTTGCTAAGAAAAGAAGTGAAATTTGAATGGGGATCAGAATGCCAACTCTCATTTGAGCGCATCAAACAGTATCTCCTCAATCCACCAGTTCTGAAGCCACCCGAACTCGGAAAGCCGCTGCTCTTATATATTTCTGTCAACCACAATGCTTGTGGCAGATTTCTTGCGCAGTATGAGGAAGGCAGCCGGATAGAGCATGCCATCTACTATATCAGCAAGACTTTCATCGATTATGAAAAGAGATACTCCCAGATGGAGAAGACATGTCTAGCCTTAGTGTGGATGTGTTAGAAGCTGAGGCATTATCTAATGGCATCAGAAATCAAGATCCTTTCGAGACTCAACCCTCTCAAATACATCCTTGAGCAGCTGTTCCTTACAGGACGGATTGCGAAATGGCAAGTCCTCCTGATGCAGTATGATTTGGAGTACGTTTCTCAGAAATCGGTCAAGGGTCAGTCCATCGCAGATCAGTTAGCAGATTTCCCGTTGACAGAAGAGATCAAAGCAGAAGATGATTTTCCTGACGATCGCATCTGCAGTGTTCAGGAATCTCCACTCTGGACTCTATTCTTTGATGGAGCCAGAAATATGTCTGGTATAGGAATTGGGATCTTGTTAATCACTCCTGAAAAGGAGATGCTCCCTTATTCCCTCAAGCTCAATTTCCAATGTACTCACAACATGGCTGAGTATGAAGCTCTAATACAAGGCCTCAAAATTTTGCACGACTTTGATGTCAAGAGAGTACACGCCTTCGGCGACTCATTACTTGTTATCAGCCAAGTTAATGCTGAATGGCAAGTCAGGGATTCAAAGTTAATCCCTTATCAGAAGATTGCCTTAGCTCTCATAGGCAACTTTGAAGAATTTCAGCTCAATCATGTCAAGAGGGAATACAATCACATAGCCGATGGTTTAGCCTGCTTGGGCTCTATTTTGTCTTTCAAAGATAGTGAATCTTGTCGTTCCTTCGAAATCGGCAGACTTGATCAACCTGCCTACATTCCAGTTGAGCAAGTGAACCAGGCCGCTCAGAAGGAAAAGCCTTGGTATCAAGACATCAAAAGCTTTATTGAAACCGGTGAGTTTCCAGCAGAAATGCCAAGAAAGGAGCAACATGCGATTCAATGCATGTCAGTTCGCTATTTCATCCTTGCCAATACTCTCTACCATCGTGGGTTCAGTTCTGAGTATGCCAGATGCTTAGACAAAGACGAAGCCATGGAAGTTATCCAAGAGGCGCACGAAGGAATTTGTGGTGGCCACGTCGGCTACCAAACACTCGTCAAGCAAATTATCCGCGCAGGATATTACTGGAAAACCATGCAGCAAGATTGCCATCAATTTGTAAGGAAATGCGTCAAGTGTCGAATGCACGCACCTTCCATTCACACGCCAGCCGCATACTTGCAGTCAATGGTCTCTCCTTGGCCCTTTTCAATGTGGGCCTTCGACGTGGTGGGTCCAATCACTCCTTCTGCATCTAATGGCCACAAATACTTTCTCGCGGCTACAGAATACTTCACCAAATGGGTCGAGGTTGTAACTCTGCGAACAGTAGAAGGCCGGCATGTGGTTTCATTTATTCATAAAAATCTTCTCTGTCGCTTCGGCGTCCCACATGATATTGTGTCAGATAATGGCAGCCATTTCAAAAATGAGAAGATGAAGACCTTCTGCTCGAAGTTCGGGATTCATCACCACTTCTCAGCTCCTTACTATTCTCAAGGGAACGGTCAGGCAGAGGCCACCAACAAGATTTTGATCCGCATTCTGGAAAGAACAGTGGAAACAGGTCGTGATTGGCACGAGAAGATGCACGATGCACTTTGGGCCTACCGAACCACCATTCGAACCCCAACAAATGCTACGCCTTCAGAACTTATTTATGGAACAGAGGTGGTGTTACCTCTACATGTTCAGAAGCCCGCACTCAAGTTTGCGTCACTCGTTGAACTTCCGCTTGATCAGTATCAGCAGCAGAGATTGGTACAGCTTGATCTACTAGACGAGAAAAGGCTCAAGGCAGCAGAGCACGCTCAGGCCTATCGTCAGAGGATAGCTAGGCACTACGCCAAATCAGTTATTGAGAGAAGGCTTCGAGTTAATGATCTTGTGCTTAGATCGACAACTCATCTCAAGCATCGGCTGAAGGGCAAGTGGTCACCCAATTGGGAAGGCCCTTATGTGGTTAAGGGAGCATTGCCCCGTAATTCCTATCGTCTGATCAATGCAGATGGAGCGGAATTGCCAGATCCTATTAATGCTTTACATTTGAAGAGATTTTACACTTAAAATCCTAGCCTTTTGTACTCTTCAGAAGAATCTCTCTCAATAAAGCAATGATTTTTCTATTAAATTCTCACATCTTCTCCCTGATACTGGGGCATTTTTATTATTGATCTATACATGTCTTCCTTCGTCATATGCAGGCAGGATTAGACGAACTCTTTTTCTGAAAAACTTGTCAACTTTTCAGTTGATCTATTTTTATTTGGAATCTATTTCATTTTCCAATTTAATTGAATTTCCATCGATTTGTTCATTTTGTCAAGTTTTTATCAAACTTTTAAATTTTATCGATCTTTTATTTTACATCCCTTTCAGGTTAAGGGATAAAACCTGAACTACTTCCCATAAACTCTTCAATTCATATCAATCTTTTATTCATTTTTTCCCTTCAGGATAAGGGATAATCCTGAAACACCGGCAATCACTTTCGCTCAATTCTCAAATATCTTCGAATGTCGGTCTCATTTTTCAAATCCTCCTTCTGAAAAAGCCAGTGCTCGTACTGGTGTGCATTTCGAAAACCCAGTGCTCGTACTGGTGTGCATTTTTCGAAAACCCAGCGCTCGTACTGGGGCATTTTTTCGAAATCCAGTGCTCGTGCTGGCACATCTAGCGCTCGTGCTAGTGTTTGGCTGACTAATCAGTTAGCCTTCCAGGTTCAGTCTTTGTGCTAACCAAGCATCATCATTTCAAAGTTCTAAATTCTCAATTTCAACCTTCGGGTTATCATTTTATCAAAAATCAATCTTTTTCTCTTGCGAAGGACCCTCTTCAGGGAGAGTTCGAGGGAGCTCGTTCCTTTCGCATACAACCATCTTTCGTTCGCAAGAACCCTTTTCCAGGGAGAGTTTGAAGGGACTCGTTCTTCTTCGCGAATAGTTTGCAAAACAACAACCAACTTTACACAAGGGAACCCTTTTTCCAGGGAAGCTTCGACGGAAGCTCGTTTCTTTTGTGGCCCCCGTTTTATCATCTTTGGCCAACTCCTTCACAGAGGACCCTCTTCTAGGGAGAGTGTGATGGACTCGTTCCTCTGTGATACTTTCAACTTTGTTTTTCGGCCACCTTTCCATAAGAGAAGCCTAGAGATAGGGAGTTTTGACGAAAACTTAATTTCTCTTCGAAAGTTCCGTTTTGCAAACACCTCCTCTTTCAGGGAAGAGAGGAGTATTTCCAACTTCCCATTCAGGTAAGGGCTTAATCCTGAGTCTCTCTTTTTGGGAAAAAAGAGAGAAGAATTTTGTCATGGACGTGTCAGTTCGATATCAAGCAATCTCTTTCATCAAGGACTTCTAGAATACGTTGCCAATTTGCTATCAAAAGTCATTGTTGATCTCAAAGCTTTCATTACACAAAGAATTATCTCAAACTATCTTTAGTATCATTTTCAAAAGAGCAAGACTCTTGCGAAATAAGAGCTAAATTCAAGCTTTTTTCTGTTGGCCAACCAAGAGGCTGAAGAAAAGTCTTTGATATGACCGGCAAAGGAAAATTCAATGATGTTGAAAAGCCATAAGTGAGCTGATATTGATCATAGCTGTGGCGCATTCTTAAAGAATATTCTTTTGGCAGTAAGGTAGTGGAAATATCTTGGGCAGTAAAAAGAACCTACCCAGTCCATATATCCTCAGTCATCCAAGCTAAGCTGCAATCAAATATCCGCAAAAGGGATCTCTCAAATGTCGTCAAGATGAAGGCGAATTAAGCGAGTGGATCTCCGGGGCCAAAGAAGATTTGAAACATCTCCAAGATGACGGAGTTTGTGACGGATCCTTCCAGGGAAAGTTCGGATCACCGTCGAGATGAAGGCGGATGCGATGAACCTACCGACAAACCCTAAAAGATATTTGATTTCTGCTATCATTTAGAGATTTCAACCCAAGAACCAATCCCTGAGAAAGAAAAAGAAGGATCGGATCATCTCCGAGATGAAGGAGTTTGTGACGTACCCTTCCTCGAAAAAGAGAGAAAAGTCAGGAGGATGTAAAAGAACCCAGAAAGGATCCATGGTTCAAAAGAATGCAAACAGATCATCATGAGAAATGCCCAGGATATCAGACTGCCCGAAACTGTCAAGAATCATCTTTTTCTATGTGAAATTCTTTATCAATGTCTTTTCACTTAATCGCTTTTATGAAGCTAAGAATGTTTCCTCTTCTTTTCATATTAGGGAAATTGATATCTTCCTTGAGGAAACTCAACAGCAACAAATTTGAATTTTAGATCTCAAATTCTATAGAGTTAGCCCAATTGAAGCTAATACTCTAGGTAGAAAGAGGTGATGTCTTCACACATGAGCACAATTCAATCATTCTGAATCAACTACAATTTTTGGTATCTTATTGGCAATATTTTCTAATTATCCCAACATGAAGTGTGAACTTGAGATCGTTTTTGACGTATCCTGACGTCATCCCTCCTTAGGACTGAAAAGTCCTTTCCTTCCGTCTGATCTGAGCGCTCTCAGATTCGCACACTTCCCTGTGCTCCCCACTATCCCGCCATAGACAGTACTCGCTCAGGATAAGGGTTAAACCTGAACTTTTTGCAAAAGATATGTTATTGTCAAAAGCTATTTTCAGTCTCAGCAAAGAGGCGCCCAAGAACAACCCCTTTTCAAGCTTTAGGGACCGCCATTTTTATCCTTTTGCGAAAACCCCTCTTGGACTTGTTATGCAAAGTCTAGAGGCCCATCACAGTTTTCCTCGCTCCTCGAGGATTCTGTATCCATTCAGGCTAAGGATTAAATCTGTCACCTCGCTCCTCGAGGTGTAACCCAAAAACTTTCTGCGAGAGATCGTCTGTTTTTAGAAAGCTGATTTTAGTCTCAGCAATGAGGCACCCAAGATCATCCCCTTTCCAAGCTTTAGGGAATTCCTTGTCTTTCTCTTCTCGCAAACCCCTTTCAGATTTGTTCGTCCAAACTCTGAAGGTCCCATCATGGTCTCTTCATCTGAGGATTCCGTATGGTCATCCCTTTCAGGTTAAGGGTTAAGCCTGAACCTCGCTTCACAAGGTGTCCTTTCCGTTCAGATTATGGTTAAACCTGAGTCCCATTTCCAACTAGATATCCTTTCTAGTTCCATCACGGTTTCTCCATTCGAAGATTCTGCATCATCTCCCACTTAGGACAAGGGTTAAAACCTGAATCTCGCTTCGGCGATGCATTTGTTGTCCCATCACGGTTTCTTCACTCAAAGATTCTGTATGGTCGTCCCTCTCAGGATAAGGGTGAAGCCTGAATCTCACTCCGTGAGGTACCTCCCTTTCAGGTTTGGGTTAAACCTGAGCCTCGCTTAGACGAGGTAATTCTTCCCATCCCATCATAGTTTTTCCCACAAAGGAATCCATGTTCTGTACATCCATCCAGGAAAGGATCATGTTTTAAATTTCATCTCACAAGGCATTTCTCTCAAAATGTCCCATCGAGGTCCGTTTATATTTCCTTTCCCCCATCCAAATTATCTTGATCTATCTTCGTCCCATCCAGGTTAAGGGCTAAACCTGAGTCATTCTAAAGGGCTGATCTTATCTCACCCATGAAACTTGATCAAAATTTTTATCTTTCACCATCCCTGGGATTTTCACCCAAAGTCCCATCACAATTTCCTCATTTCTATCATTCAGTCGTATCGTTGTCGAGGATTTCATCCCCCCGGGACCATTCAGGATAAGGTTTCAAGCCTGGCAAGCCGTATTTTCAAAATAATTCTTCCACACCCAGCTCGGATCAGCTGACTGGGGCATTTTTCAAAATTTGGAGTGTTTCTTTGCCACTAAGCTCGGCTTTCAACCGGCTTAGTAGCAAAGAGGGGCATCTGTGAACACCCCAAATTTTTCAAAATGTTGTAAATATCCCCTTTCTGCCCTTTGTCCCCATTTTCTGGGTAATTGAGTCAGTTTTAAATCTAAATCCCCTTTTGTTTCTCAAAATTTGGTTGAAATTAAATTCATTATTCCATGTCTGACTCAATTTCGGATCTGGATCCATTATCAAAATCCAAATCTGAGCTTCATTATCCAATTTTAAATTAAATTCTCAAAATTACCAAAATAATCTTTTGAAAAGCTCAGACACTTCGTCCGGTATCCGTTTGGATCCATCGAGTTGTATTTCTCGATTCGAGGTTTAAAACTCGAACATTTCCTCAAAACCTGGGTCCAAACCCCTTTTTTCTGAAGAAATTTTCCCCAAGATGGCCCGAAATTCTTGAGAAAACATTTTTTTTATTTATTATTTCTTAGAAAAATACAAAAATTTAGTGTTTAAACTTTAAATCTTAGTTTTTCTATTACAAAAATACAAAAAAATGAAAAAAATAAAAAAAAAATTATTAGTTTTAATCCTTGTTTTCTTACAAATTTTAGGATTTTATTCTAAAAATACAAAAAAATGGAAAAATCATGCAAAAAATCAAAGAAATTAGGAAAAACTACGTGGTTTTTTTAAAAAACCTTTAACCACCTTTTTTAAGAAAACTTGAAAAGAAAAACCACCTTTTTGAAAAACTCCCAAAACGAGCCCCCCCTATTTGCTAAAATATTTTTTTTTTAAGGGGGGCCTGTTGAAAATTTTCTTTTAGGGTTTTTTTTTTTCGAGAACCCTTCGCAAGGAGAGGTCGAAGGCCCATAGCGCTGCCTCCCTCTCCCTCTCTCAATATCTCTCAGCCCTTCAGGAAGCCTCTAGCTTCCATGGCTTCCATCAACCCTCCGATCGCTTCCATCGCCCTCCTCCTTCGTTCATCACCAACAAACACGCATGCATCCATCTCCCGAACTCCTCCACCCTCCGATTACTGCCCTCTCACTCGGGCCATCGATCAGCAACGGAACCTTTCTCTCTGGAAGCTTCTTCTTTCCTCTATAAAGGAAGACCCGGAAGAAACGAAAAAGGGGGGGGGGGGATCGGTGACTCGGATGTTCTCCACGCTCCTTTTGATCATCGCTCATCAAACCGAGGCATCCTTTGCCAGAAGACGATCTCCACCATCAGCCAAGCCCACCGAACATCGTTCAATCAATCCTCAATCTCATCTCTCGGTGCCTCTTCAGCCTCTGGATTCCTGTAAGTTTCACGGTGAGCTTCTTTCTTCCTTTCATTTTTTCTGAACTTCCCTGTAATTTCTTTATTTCTATGTTATTTTTGCCTCCGTTAACGCACTATAGGTGACATTGGATTGCATATAGCAAAAACCCAATCCACCTTGTGCAAAAGGAAAGGAATGCTGATATTCCGACATCATCTCTCATCTTATACATTTTTTTTTTCCTTTCAATTTTAGCCTGGTCATTCATTTTATATTTCCTTTTTTTTTTTGGTTTAGGCGTTTTAATTTTTTGTATCTTGGTTGTCATTTTTTTTTATGTGCATCGCCTTCATTCATTATATCTTGACATTGCACCTCCCCGCTAAGTGTCATGCTCTATAGATGTTTACTCTCCATATTGTTCATTTCATGATACCCCACCAGCATACTCGGGTCGATGATGATCGGGTTCCCGAATTAGTCATGACGTTCTTCTCGCTGGAATGTCCTGTTCACTTTCGTTCATGTCTGGTGACTTCAACTATGCCCCTGCATTTACATTACCTTTTGTAGAATGATATCAGTCCCAAATTCTCTGCTTGCGATAATACCGGTATACTTTAGTGTTAGTCGTTCATACAGTACATCTAGATTCTATTTTGTTAGATTTAATCTTCCATTTTACGTATATTTTGGTCCTTACAAATATAGCCCAAGCTCAGTTGCATATCGCATATAGCATGTAGTTCTTGCATAGATTTGTCGGCATCTCCATATGGTGTCTTGATGTATGAGTTGATGATTTGTTAAAATCGATTCACCCTAGGACATTTCGGGTGTTAAGAAGGTAGGCCATCAAGAGCCTTTGGACAGAGGCGTGCCGGTGGAAGTTCTCACCATTGTGACCTCGGCCGGGGAACACACCTTATCTGCCATTCATGATATGAGGTCTTTTGAAGGCAATGCCATCTGAAACTCGCCACCGTTATATAAATCCCTTCTCAAGCTTTCCTACAGGTATTGGCAGAGGATTCGTTCTGAAGCCTGTTTTTCGGGTGACTTTGTGGAATCATAAGAGGCATAAGTTTCTTGAAATATCCCACTCACTCTTCAGTGATCCAGATATCTGGTTTTCTAGAAATAGTGTGGTTTTAGTTTCAGTCCGGTCAAAGGTCTAAATCACTACAGAAGGAATATCCCGTTGTTCAAGCTTGGTCAAAGAAAGACTCAGTGATACCTCAATACAGAAATTTCTGTGGTAAGTATGAGCTTGAATTTGGACATACTAACTTCCAGCGAGACCGACGCACCCAGCAGAGTCCAACTTGTCTGAATTTTGTAGTTCCAAGACAGTCACCTCGACAAAATTTTTTTTTAGATGATCGCGGCAGCAGCTGATTCATGATCAACAATCAGTGACCGTAAGTTCTGATTCAAAACTGATACGTCTTCAGTTTTCTTTTGCAGGAACAGTCTCACTATCATACCCAGCATCCTCCCGTTCGTAGGCTGTTCAGCTGCTCGAGGGAGTCTGATCATCGGTGTTTATCATTTTCCGGTAAGTGACTACTACCTGGAATTCCAGTCAGCGATATATTGGTTGAAGCATGGTCTACTAAGATTTGAAATCATTTACTAAGTTTTCAAGGCATTATCTGCTAAAATTTGAGATGGTTCTGACCTATCAGAATGTCAGTGGACCTGCAAATCAAATGGATAATCATATCATCTGAATGTAGATATAGAATATCTGAACGTCGCTTGGATTCTAACATATCACCATTATTTTGGGATAAATGCCCCTCTCACTGATAGTCATATTATCGAATTAGTCTGATGCCTAAATGATGGGACATTAAGTTTTGATCAGATGTTATCCTTCTATCCGCCACGTAGTCACAGCTGATAGACCTTCCAAATGCTAAATTGAACAACATACATTGCTTGTTTAAAGATGGTAAGTGAGTTGGTATGGTCTGTGTTAACAGATTGAATAGTAAACATGAAGTATAGAAGGTATTAGTGATCTAGTGCTAATACTAACTAAACGGTCCATGCTCAGTAGTCATGTCGATATGTATTAATAGTTAAATATCAGCAAGTGTGAATCTTTATTAGCAGTCAATATCACTGTGTTGTCAGCCTTGTTAGTCTTCTGTGTGGGTAATAGAAATCATGGACATTAATGATGCTTGTGGAACCAATGAATAGCAGCATGTCGGATTTGTATCGATTGAGCTCCCTTTGAATTGGAGGGATCGAACCTGTGAATCTTTGCTTTACTGGAACTAGTCAGATTTTCTCTACCTGTTCAGGCGTGAACCAACAAGCCATGATTTCCCGAATCGGATTCCCTCCATTGATCGATAGTACCCTGCTGACTTGTTGCTATTTAGGATCTAATATCCCTTTGATGTTGCCCAATAGCCTGGTATCCTTTAAGAATCTGGCTATGAATTCCAAAGTAACTAGATACCACCACCATTTGAGGCCCAAAACTATTCAATATAAAGTGTTATCCCAGTGACAAATAGTATCATCATAGAATAATCTTCATTTTATGATAACAATATTGCCACCATTTCTAACAAAATATCTGGCCACATATGTATCTGTACAATCACCATTTTTTTGTTGCTGCTATTCCAACCATTGTCACACTGTATCCCTGTTAGCTGCACTGTTGTACATCACTACTGTCATACGTTGCTTATAGCAGCATCTCTTACCCATCATATTTGCATTTTCCAACTTCCCGCTTCCAGTCAACATCATCCCTTGCATATTAATGTTATCACTGTAGTTGCATAGCTAGCATCTCATTCACTGTTCATCATCCTTCAGCCCATAGATGCACTCCCTCACTTAGCCTAAACCGACCTCCTTCTACTTACCAACCATATACTTGCCCTATTTCCTGCAAATGCAACTATACCAGCACTCACTCTTTCTCTATATATATAAATATACCTATATATATGTATATATATGGGTACATATGTGTATAGATATATGTATATACTTATATACGTATATGTGTTGTCTTCACATGTACATCTTTATGCATGGTTACACAGATTCATCCTTATATGTATATACTTAGTCCCACGCATCTCACATGCACTCTTCCTTTAGATATATGAGTATTCACCATCTTGTATAGGAAGTATTGTTTTCTTTCCATATGTATTTTTTTTTTTATTATGCTAACTCGGTTTTGCAGGGAATATGTGGAGAATATCATTTCTTGGGTTTGTAAATTCAATTTTTTTTTTTAATAAGTTAGGATTTAATGAGAACTTACATTTCGTGTTGTATAGAATGAATGAGCATTGTAAATATCATGAGTTATTTGTTTTTCATGCATTTTTGTCTTTATTTCCCAAAATCTCACATTGGTAAAACACGAATGACACGAGCACCATTTTGTAAGAGGTAAATCAATCCTAAGTTGATGATCCACATCAATGGCCATAGTCAGGGTGTGGACAAAACTTAGGATTTTTATCTTTTACAAAATAACACCGGATCCACACTGGATCCATTTTTCAAAATTCATCATATTTACTCAAATATTTTCTTCTTTTATTAGAGTTTAACTTAGAATTAATTCAATATATATACCAATGGCCATAGTCATGGTATATTGAGAGTTAATTTCATTTTAAACTCTATAAAAGCACCAAAATGTATTTTATTCTTCACCTGAATTTAAATATAGATTATTATATAATACATTCAATGACCATAGTCAAGGAAGTATTATATCCTCAATCTTATTTTAATTCATCCAAAGAATGAAATAGCTTTTCAAAAGCCAATTTCAAAATTCTTTTTAAATCATTCATCATTTAGGATAGAACTGCATCATATTTCAAAATTACTTTTCCAAAACTCCAAGTGATGTAAACATCTTCTTCAATCAAATCGCCAAATCTTGTTCATCTTTTCCAAATTCTATTTCATTTTACCATCTCAGAGTCCAATTTAACTTTGAGATTTCAATTTCATTCCATATTCAAAAATCCCAAATCATTTTCAAAGTTCAATTTTACTTTAAAAATTCAAATTCATTTTCAAAAGCTCCAATCAAAAGGTTCAATCTTAACTTTGAGATTCTTGATTCATTTCAAACTTCAAATCCCAGGACTAAATTGACTTAGGATTCATCTGTATATTCAACATTCAACTTCTAAAAATTCCCTTTTCCCAAACTCAAATCAGACTTAGAAATTCTTGAATTAATTCCAAGTCTATTTTTTCTAAAAATTCAGCACTCATATTGGATCTCAGACTTCAGATCCAATTTCTCTTTAGGATCCAGAATTCAACACTCATGTTGGATCTTAGACTTCGGATCCAATTCCTCTTTAGGATCCAGAGTCCAATTTCACTTTTGGATCTCAGACTCCAGATCCAACTCCCAATTAGGATCCAGAATCCAATTCTATTTTGGATCTCAGGCTTTTAGATCCAAAAATCCATCTTAGGATCCAGAATTCAATCACACTTTGGATCTCAGACTTCAGATCCGAATCTATTTTAGGATCCGAAACCCAATCTCCATTTCCAATTCTAGGTTTCAAACCCAATTCCATTTTTCAGATCTCACCTGAACTCCCTAAATCAATTTCTATTCTTAAATACCATTTGGATCCCTCAGATCTATTCTAGATTTCAAACTTCAAAATCTAAATTTAAATTCATCTCAAACATTTCATTTCCTTTCCTAAAATTCAAATTCAGATTCAAAATCCCTTTTTCTTAAACTTTGAAACTTCATCTCCTTCTATTTTCAAAGCTTCAAGTCATTTCCTCCTCATTTATTTTCTTCCAAAAATTTTGATCTACTTCTCTCAAGTGCTAAGTAAGATTTAAACATTTCTTCACTCCCGTACCAAGTTCATCTCAGAATACTTGGAAATTTCTAAAACCTTCTTTTCAAAAGAGCATAACATTCTTGCATTGCACAAGCATGATTCTTTGTGCATTTAGAGTTAGAATAAATTCTTAGATTATGTTTAGGCAAAGCAAAAGGCATAGACTCGATCCTTGGGTCGATTACCCCTGGTAAAGGCGCCAGGAATGGTCGAACCTCGTACCGACGAGCGAATCCCGTCTCCCCATTTTTCCCACAAATTTTCAAAACGGAGGCGAGTTAAATTTCTAAATGTTTTCAAATTAAGGTCAAGTGAGACCGCGCAAAACAGTTCCCCTCTCTCTTTCTTTCTTTCTTTTCACTTCTCTCTTTCTTTTCTTTCTTTTCATCCTTCTCCCTTCAAAAGGGAGGAGAATAGAGGTTAGAAAAGGAAAAGAAAAGGAAGAGAGAGAAATCATAAAGAGAGGAAAAAATTTGCGATGATCACACCTGCTAAAGTGGAAGCAGTATTAGAATGGAAACAACCTAAGAATATTACATATATTCGAAGTTTTCTTGGACTTGCAGGATACTACCGAAAATTCATTCAAGATTTCTCCCGTATAGCATCACCGATGACCAGACTTCTAAAGAAGGGTATTAAATTTGATTGGGACGCTAAATGTGAAGAAAGTTTCCAAATTCTGAAAGAAAAACTCACTATATCTCCAATACTTACTTTACCCTCAGAACATGGTGGATTTGAGGTTTATGCAGATGCTTCCGACACCGATCTAGGTTGTGTATTGATGCAACATGGAAAAGTTATTGCTTATGCATCAAGACAATTGAAAAATCATGAGAAGAATTATCCAACCCATGACTTAGAAGTTGCGGCAATTGTTTTTGCACTAAAGATCTGGAGACATTACTTATATGGAGAACAATTTGAAGTATTCAGTGATCACAAGAGCCTCAAATATTTGTTCTCGCAGAAAGAATTGAATATGAGACATCGACGTTGGCTAGAATTTATTAAAGACTATGAGTTCACACTTTCTTATCATCCTGGAAAGGCGAATATTGTAGCTGATGCTCTTAGTCGTAAAACTAGAGACACCTTGACTAGTCTCATAGACAAAGAATGAAAACTTATTGAAAATTTCATTAATTGGAAACTCTTTGCAACTGAACTAGGAAGGATTTTATTATTAAACTTAATTATTCGACCAGAAATCCTCATCCGAATTATTACCGAACAAAGTAAAGATTCTCAACATGAAGAATTTTTAGCTAGAGCCCAACATGAAGATGATGTTTCTTTTCGGCTCAAAGAAGATGGAAGTATTTTGATGAATGATCGAATATGGGTACCAAATAACCCTGAACTGAGAAATGAAATCCTTGAAGAAGCCCATAAAAGCAAATATACTATCCACCCAGGAAGTGCAAAGATGTTCAAAGATTTGCAAAGAAAGTACTGGTGGACTGGTATGAAGAAGAATGTGGCAAATTATGTTTCAAAGTATTTGATTTGCCAACAAGTAAAAGCAGAACATCAAAAACCAGGTAGAATGATGCAACAAATTGAAATTCCACAATGGAAATGGGAAGAAATTACTATAGATTAAATAGTGGGTTTACCGAAGACTCAAAAATAGCATGATGTAATTTGGGTTATTATTGACTGATTAACTAAATCGGCTCATTTTCTACCTATTTGTATAAGTGAATCATTGGAAAGTCTCATAGATTTATATATTCGAGAAATTGTAAGACTACATGGAATACCAAATTCGATTATCTCTGATCGTGATCCAAGGTTTACTTCTCGATTCTGGAACCAACTTCAGCAGGCTTTGGAATCAAAATTAAAGTTCAGTTCTGCATTTCATCCCCAAACTGATGGATAATCAAAGCGTACTATTCAAACTCTGAAAGATATGTTACGCGCTTGTATGCTAGAATGGAAAGGAGATTGAGATATTCATATTATGCTAGCTGAATTCGCTTATAATAATAGTTATCATGCCAGTATTGAAATGGCGTCATACGAAGCTTTATATGGAAGACCTTGTCGATCGCCACTCTATTTGAATGAAATTGGTGAACGAAAGTTAGAGTCACCAATGATACTACAACATTACACTCAGCAAGTAAATATGATCCGAGACAGACTACGCGCTGCTCAGAACTGTTATCGTCGCAAAATTTTTCCCCCGCCTTCCCTTCCTTGCGGAAGAGAAAAAGAGAGAAATGCTTTCGCGCCTCAAACTTTGACCGGATTTTGGAAATTGTTTTGAAATACTCGCCTACGTTTTTGAAAATTGCGGGAAAATCCATGGGATGGGGCTCGACCTGTCGGTACGAGGTTCGACCGTTCCTGCCACCTTTAACAGGGGTAATCGAACCAAGGACCAAAATTGTGCTTGACTTAGCGAAATTATCAAAGTTATGTTCTATCCTAAATGCATAGAGAATTCAGGCATGTGCTATGAGATTTTGGAAAATGCAGCTTGGAAAAACATGATGTATGCTTGGAAAATATTTGGAGTTGAAAAGATTCTCTCAGGAAAAAGCTGAAAGTCAATTTCTTAGGAAACTCAGATGGAAAAGGGGTTTTTGAAAACATGAGAAAGCTTATAAAGATGTGGAAAAATCAGAAATAGTTGAAAATCTTGGGAAAATGGAAGTGATTCTTGAGAAAAGATGAACCTTTTTGAAAAGGGAAACACTTCTTAGGAAAACTTGGACTTTGAGAGTTTTCTTAGGAAAATGATGGAAGATTTATAGGAAAGCTCATTGGAGAAGGAAATTCAAAACTTGTGGAATCGAAATCCTGGGAATTTTACCTTTTTAAATACTTGAAAATCGATTTTGGATCTTGAAGAAAGATTGGAAAACTCTTTTGAATATCTTAAGAAAATATCCTTTTCCTGGGAAAATTGTGGAAAAACTTGTCTTGGAAAACCGATTTTTGAAAAATCCTTAGAGTTTCTTGAGAAATCGATTTCTTGAGAATGAAGTTTTCTTGAGAAAATCTTGAGAAAATCAATGATTTTATGATGCAAATGACATAAGTGAATGAATGCACTTTGAAAAGATTTTCTAAGAGATTTGTTGGAAAAATATGCATTAAGTCAAGATAAATCCTTCACATATCCTGACTGTGGCCATGAATATGTTCAGAATTTAGTTGATTTGATGCACATGATTTTGAAGACTTTGGAAATATGATGTGCATTTTAAGATAGCCTAAGAGTGTAGGCTCAATGTGACTAGTAGAAAGATGATGGATCTGGGTCTCGTCCATATTCCGACTAGGGCCGTAAATATGGATCCCACCGAGTCCATCAACTCCCTAAGAGTTGGTGCACGTGCCATTCGTGAACATCCATAGTGCTTTTGAAATAAAATGCATGAATCATAGAAACAGGATATTGCATAAATTCAAACTATATGATATGCATCCTAGTCTAAGCAGGAAATTAAATTTCTTATTCCAAAATTTACATTATTACATCACTAAATAAAGGAAATAAAAGAAATTTGCAGACTTCAGCTCCTTCTTTGGAATGTCCCTGCCAAGCTTGAAATAAAGTTAGCTCAAATATGTGGGTTTTTCCAAGATTTTCCAATAATATTATGAAATTATTGGATTTAATTGGATATAAACCCTATTCTCATGCTTCCTTGATGTTTTGATATGGTGTAAATGCAAGAAATTTAGTGAAAAATAATTTAAAATTCGAAATGGTGGTCAAAATGACCAAAATACCCCTAAAATTAAAGTTACACCTTTAAAATCAGGGTTTTTTGAAGGAAAACTTAGTAAAATTGGGATTTCGAAATTCAAATTGAATTCAATGATGATGAAATGCAATATGACATGCTTATAAACACATTAGGACTGTAAAATCAGAATTTGACATTTTGAAATTTAGCCAAAATAACGAATTTCGCTTGTTTTTCACTTGGATCCGGGTCCTGCGGGACCCTGTTTTGGTATTGTGGATAATCCGAACCTCAAATGGATTCCAAATTGCACCAAATTCGGTATGAAGCATCTACTTACTATGATAAACAGCCTAGAATGCTAAAAATCACGAAATGATATGATTTAAATGCTAAAATTCAAGGAAAGTCCTAAAAATGATGGATTTTGCCTATGGATCCGAACCAAATGCAATGCCTAATATGATAATGCAAGATTTACACCATGGAAACTTCTGATATTTTTCAGACTGCTAAAAGACCCAAAATGGAACATTTTTGGTTTTTATAGCCTCGGGATTTGAGCCATGGTGAGTTCAATAACAGAGATTTAGTTCGGACAGAGGTAAAAATCACACTAATCTGATGAAAAATGCTAAAGAAATACAAAACGGCCATGGAAATTTATGACATTAATCAGAGGTATGCACGACATCTACATGAACAACTTTCATGTTTATGACTTCGGCATTTGATCAACGGAAACACAGATAAAAATATAACTATTCCTGCCTAAACTAACAGAACAGACAAATGTAGCAAAACAGGGGGCTGACAAGAAAAATCCGAAGCAGGGGTCAACACTGTTCTAAAAATTACAGGCTTTTAGATGCAAACAGAGGACACCACGGACATAACTTTCACTTTTTATCGTTTCGGATTTGGAGCAACACACAAAGAGAAACCATAGCCCTAAGTCGATCCAAGATCTCAGAGACCCAAATTAGGCTCTGACACGTGTACCGACATCTCGGATTTTTGTCAGACATAAACAAAAATCAGAAAAATCTGATAAAATCATATTAAAAACTAGACATTCTCCCTAGTTCCAAACATCTTTAGGATCAAAAATCGGATCTTCCATGAGGGATATTTCGATTTTACAAGTCGAAAAATGATTTTCAAAACGTATCCCGGGTAACAAAACCCGACTTGCCATTTTGAATGTTTACCACAGTAAACAAATTCAAATGCCTCCGAATTTTTGTCAAAATTTCAGGGACACCTAAGGGCGCATTCCGTGATTTTTTTGGGATTTTTAATAAAAAACAAATGCATGAAATGACGTGTGGACTGACTGATAAAAACAGAGACCTACTGAAAATAAGCAGAATTGAAATAAAGGCTAAAATAATCCTAATTAATTCATGAAATGTGCTAAATGAATGAAATAAAATGCAAATTGAACCTAGCTAACTATATGAATGTTAAAAATCATCAAGGAAGCATAACAAAACATTTTTATATATGTCGTTTTATGAGAATAGCTCAATCCATCCCTCGGATGAGCTCTTTCTTCAAACGACTCCCGATTCGGATTATAGAATCACATCAAGGGGAAAAGAAGTGCACCTTGCTTCGTTACGCAGCGTAGGAGCTCTTGAAAGGGGCAGCTATCACGAGCTTCCTTCGTCCTTCGCTCCGAGCTTCGGATGGTCCACCAAAATCGACCTCTGTTGGAATTGAATTGGCCACAGCACGAGCTCTACTCCACCTTCTTCAATGAGCCAAAGGGGGCACGATTTCCAAGATTCAAAATCAGATGTTAGGAAGGCTAGGTCGGATTTTCCAAGTTCACCAGAGCTAAAAAATATAATCTTCTTTTTTTAGGCTGGGCGTGAACCCTTGTTTTTATAACTTTTCTGAAAATTTTTGAAATTCAAACAGGTTCAATCTGAGCCCTCCATGTGGCGCCATCTCAGGGGGTATCATCTGAGGGGTTTGAAATTCGAATTTGTCTTCTGCAGGGAGCCCTCAGGTGGCGCCACCTCAAAAGGTGTTTTAATTTTTGAGAAAAATAAAAAAAATGGAAATTTTGTGGGTGAGACACCTCAGCAGGGGGAATTTGGAATTTTTCAAAAGTTAGCTTGATTCTCTCTGCAGGGAGCTCCCAGAAGGCGCCACCTCAGAGGGTGCTCTCTTGGAATTTGAAATTCAAACTCACCTTTTGTAGGGAGTCCTCAGGTGGCGCCACCTCATGGTGGGCTACCTTTATTAAAAATAAAATAAAAAATAAAAATGGAGCCAAGTGGAGTCCTGGAATGGTGCCACCTCAAAAGGTGATCTGAGGTGTAAAGTTGGAACAGTAGGGGCATGCTATGTGGCGCCACCTCTGGGGAGTTCAAATGTTTGAAATTTTGCTTTTCTGCAGGAAAGGAGGGGCTGACATGTGGCATTTCCTCAGAGTGGCTCCTACGATGCCATGTGGCAGGAGAACATGAAGGGAGGAAGCAAAATGCGCCACCTCATGGGGGGGGGTTTCTACTTTTTTTGGTGCAGGGAGGTCTGGACATGTGGCGGACAAGTGTCAGCTGTCTGGAGAGGCTTTCTCAAATGGCGCCACCTCAGGGGGGAGTTTGAAATTCAAATGGAGGTTGGCCCTGGAGGAATGGAGGGTGGACATGTGGCGCCACCTCAGGGTGGCTCCTACAATGCCATGTGGCAAGAGGGAGGAAAAGGAGGGAAAGGGACATGTGGCGCCATCTCAGGCCATCTGGAAAAATCAGAGCTCAGGATTTTTGCCACCTAGTGCCTTGTTTGAATTTTGAATGGTTTGCTTTTTCTGAAGAAGGCCAGGAGTGACATGTGTCTCCTACTTTTCTGAAAGAGGTAGGGAGAAGACATGTGTCCTCTACTTTTTCTGAAAGAAGCAGAGAATGACACGTGGCAGAGGGGAGAGAAGGTGGGCCAAGCCATGTGGCGCCATCTCAGACAGGATGAAAAAGGTAGGAGTTCTTGATTTTCGCCACCTATGGGGATTTTGAATATTTGAATTCTAGTTTTTCTGAGGAAAGCAGAAAATGACACATGGCACTTGCTTTTTCTGAGGAAATGAGAGCTTGCCATGTGTCCTCTGCAGGAGACACTCCAGATGGCGCCACCTCAGAGGAGACAAGCCTACCTTTTCTGTAGGAATTTAGGAGTGACACATGTTTCCTACTTTTATGAAAAAAATAGGGAGAGGACATGTGTCAGGCTACTTTTCTAGAAGGAAGGAGGGGTTGACATGTGTCCCCTGCAGGAGACACACTTCAATTGGCGCCACCTCAGAGGAGACAAACTCCACTTTTCTAGACAGGACAACCTATGACACTTGGCATCTCCTGGCAGTCTTGGAATGACACATGGCGCAGGATGGATAGGGTGACACATGGCAGATAAATGGGATGACATGTGGCGGCTTCTGAAGGTAGCCCCACACTGACACTTGGCATGGAAATGGGAGGAGAGAGAAAAGACAAGTGGCACCAATCCAGGGGACAAGGCTCCTATATTTTTGGGTTTTTCAAAATTCAAATTTTCAAAAGGAAAGCTTGTGTGACACCACCTCAGTGTGGGTCCCACATTGCTTCTTTATTGAAATAAGGATAAAACCACAACTTCTTTTTGGAATTTTCATAAAATCTGGACTAATGGGCAAAACAGGAATTTTGGAAAGAGTTGGCCCTTGTAGGGCGATTTTGTAAAAGAAAGATATTTGAAATTGTCAAAAAGGGCAAAATCTGAGGTCAAGTGACTCAAATCCATATTGAAAACTATCCAGATGGTTTTCCTGAGGAAATATTTTGAAATTCAGAGTCTTGGGGGTAAAATGGGAAAAATTGATAATTTTGAAGACCCAGGGTTTTGAAATCAATTTTGAAAAGAGTTGAAATTCTAATCTGGATTGAAAATTTTGAAATCAAGAGTTCTGGACCTCGAAATGACATGCTGTGCAGTGCAGTGATTTGAAATGCTCATGCAATGATATGCAATGTCATGTCTTATGAAATGTAATCTTGAATCAAGACTTGGAGATGTCTGTCTCCTGTCAGGAGTAAAATTTTGAACATCTGAGCTAAAAATAGAGAAATTTTGAGAGTTGCAGATGAAATTTGGACTTTTGCAAGGTCCGAGCTTAGAAAATGACCATTTTGCCCTCCAGCGATTTCAGAGGCTGGATGATGATGTTTGGTGGAGATGTCGGGGAGGTGAGTGAAAATTTGGGGTGTTTACAAGAACCGACAAAAAGGATATGCTGATCAAAGACGAAAGGAACTCGCTTTTGAAGTTGATGATATGGTCTTTGTCAAAGTATCTCCAACCAAAAGTGTGTTCAGATTTGGAAAGAAGGGAAAGTTAAGTCCTAGATTTGTAGGACCCTTTAAGATTCTTGAGCGAATCGGTGAAACTGCTTATAGAATCGAATTGCCTCATCAGTATGCACAGATTCATAATGTATTTCATGTTTCAATGCTGCGAAAATACGTTTATGATCCATCTCATATTATTCAGCATCAAGATATAGCAATTCAAGAAGATATGACTGTCGAGGAAAAGCCAATAGAAATTATGGATAGAAGGAATCAAATTTTGAGAACAAAGACTATTCCTCTGGTTAAAGTCAGATGGCAGCATCACGGAATTGAAGAATGTACTTGGGAACCTGAAAACAGCATCAAAGAGAAGTATCCAGAATTGTTTGTTTAGATTGTACCATAAATTTCGAGGATGAAATTTTTTCTTTTAGGGGGGTACAATGTAATACCCAAAAATTTTAATGATTTGTAAATTCTGAAGATAATTCAAATCTCAATTCTAATTCATTCTAGATACGAATTATAGTGTTAAAACATTGAATTTTTATGGTTAGTATTATTCAAATTGAAGTTTTGGATCTATATTTAAAATCCTAACAAAATTCTATTAACGCTTGTCCAAAAATTGAAATTCAGGGACATTTTTGTTATTAATCAAATCATCAAAGGTAGCTTAGTAATTTCCCAATCTTGTGGCATTTTCGGTAAAATACACAACTATATGAGGTCAAAATGGTAATTTTTTTTTTAGGGACATTTTCAGGGAATTAATAAAATTGTCAGGGACAAAAACAGTAATTTGCCATCTTTATTGACAGACCCAGTAATTTTTTGAACTTTAGAAGGGCAATAAAGTAACTTTTGAATCCCTTATGGCATTTCTAAAATATGGGATTTGAATTAGGTATAAAAGGTATAAAAAGATTAGCAATAAAATAAAATATAATATTTTATATTAAAATATTCAAGAGACCATGGTTTTGGAAAACCACTGGCCCAAAACCAAATGCAGCCATGGTTTTTCCAAAACCATAAGGTGACAAGTGTCACCTCACAGTGAGGAGGTGACACCCATCCCTCTTCTCTCTTTGACACATGTCAAAAAAATTAATAAAATAATATAAAAATGACAAGTGTCAAAATAAACTAATATTAAAAAAAAGTGACAAGTGTCACCAAAGTGGGTCCCACAGGGGGGGGGCAAAACCCTCTCTCTCTCTTATAAATACCCCCTCCACCCCTCTCTCTCTACCCAACTTCTGAAGTCCCTTCTCTATCTAAGCTCTCTCTCTCCTACTTTATCTCTCTAACTTTGAGTTTCTCTCTCTAGCTTTTAAGCCTAAACCTCTGTAGAATCTCATATTTTTTCTGAGGATCCCCTTCTAGCCACTTTTCTCTCTCTCTCTTTAGACAAGATCTACTCCTTCGTTGAAGTTTCGACGAGCTAAATCTAGCCCCAAGAGCGCTGCCTGCAGAAGTTGTGCTAAATTTAGCAGAAAAATCAAATTTGGATAGCGGAAGCGCTGCTCAAATCAACTAAACAAGGTTAGTATTCAGAAACCCTCTTCTAAATTCGAGTTTATACTTTCTGAGCTTCCATATTCTCTTTCTGAACCTCAACTATATTTCTTTTGGATTTAAATTTTGACAATTTTGCCAAAATTTTATCCAAGCCTGCCTCTACGCAAGGGAAGCTTTGTTCAAATTTTTCTAAATATTTTTAAGTATTCAGAACTACTTTAACAGTAGTTCTGGCAAAATTTTCTAAAAGACTTCTGAAAAATTGAGTTTTTATAGCAGGAGTTCTGCCAAAATAATTTAAAGATTTTTGAAAAAAGTAGAATTAGTATAACACTAATTCTGACCAAATTTTTAAATGATTTTTGAAAAAAAAATAATTATTTCAATTAGAATTTTGGCAAAAATTTTTCAGATATTTTAGAAATTTCGAGTTTATTTAGTAGAAGTTATATAAAAAAATTTATAACTATTTCAGAAAAAAACAATTTTTATAAAGGGAATTCTGTTAAAATTTTCAAAATCATTTTTAAATATTTGAATCAATTTTTTTGAAAAACCTTTATAAAAATATTTGTGATGCAAAGTCATGTTCGAATTTTTACAAATCGAATTCAAGTTTAAACCTATTTTCGAACTTTTGAGTTATTATAGAGGAAATTCTGTGAAAATTTTTATAAAATTTTTAGATTTTTAATAATCCCCTTAAAAAGATATTTATAGGGCAAATACTGCCTAAAATTTGATATAAAAATATTAACTCATATAATGAATTTTATCAAATTAAATCAAAGCACGAGCGCTTTATCCTATTCCCCTTAATCCTATCAGAAATCAAGGTAAGTTATTCTATCAAAATCTTATAATTTTTATATTAGACATGTTTTTGATGCATGCATAATTATTTAAATCTGATTCATGATCAAATGCATATTTCAATATCCGCATGAATAAATATTTGTTTTGAATGACAAGATTTTCAATCTTATGATTTGAATAAAATTTTGATGGGTACTATGGTCAAAACTTTGATGATTTTCAATTTTGATAAAAGAATTTTTGTATAGCATGTTGATTTTTGAAAGATTTTATTGTTGCATGAGTCATGTCTACACAAACTTAATTTTCGCCTTCATAGGCGAGTGCTCATTTTTATAGAGCAAAATTCTGGATGGGCTGGGTAGATATGACCTGTGTTTATTTGAAAGGAATGATTTGGCTATTGAGCCTAGTTTTGAAAAGATGTAAAGTTCGATAAAAGAATCCTTCAAGCCCATCTAGGTTTAGCCTACCCTGGAAGGGGTAGTGGTACAACCATGAGTGACATTGTGAAGATTTTGATTCTTGGGAGCAATAGATTCCCTGGGCCTCCTGTCACTCGGGTTGAGGAGGCCGAAACAACGGGTCTCAAGGCTGCCGCATGCCAGTGGATGCATCTAACTCTCCTTGTTTTCTCGCCATTGCCGAGAATCTTCCCGGTCGTTGACCGCTCGCTTGAGAGCCCGTTTCACTCAGGTATCCAGGTAATCCACAATAGAATAATACACCTCCGAAATACTTAGTTTGAGATCGGAGTGCCCTCCACCGTACCAGGAGAACGTTAATATCGAAACAATGACATTTTCTTTCACAGAATTTGATATAAAAATATGCTTTGTTGATATAACACATAATCATGTTTTAATTTATTTTTAATCGCCATATTTTAAATTGTATAATTGTTCTTGAATATATGTATTTTGATTTATAAATTATTGAAATCATGCTTAATATTTGAATTGTATGATTTTGATTAATAACTTACATGGCTATCATAAGTCTGACCTCGTTTTATGGGGATTTCAGGTTCAGATATGGAGTAGGCGATATTACAGTGGATATTGGACAAGTGCGGCATCGAAGAATCCAGATTCCCAAGATCCTGAGATCAATTTAGGATTTATTTTAAATTTAATCTTAAATGTTTAAATTTTTGAACCTTGTGAAATGACTATGTATATAGTGTTGATATAAATTATTGTTGCTCTTGTTATGAATTGTGAAATGTGACGTGCCCGAGGTTTAAAAACCGGAAGTCAAAACCATTTCCGTTGTCTAAAAAAGAAAATTGCATTTTTAAAGGTTTTAAAACCACGGGACGTTACAGTATAGCATCCAATAGCTTGCCCTAAGCTAAAGAGAATAACAACAAAGGAATCACAGGATGAGAGGGATACAAGATTACCTCTCGGGTGCACAACCCGAGTCAAAACCCACACCACAACCAACCTCTCTTTGAGGATCAATGTGCGGTGACGAACCTTCTTCCTTCCTCTTCTTCTCTCTACTCTCTCTCTCTTACTTCTCTCTCTGCACACTGCACACAGCCACTCTGCTGATAGCACTTTGCTCTTCTCACCTCCAGCACATAACCTCTGCACCCCTATTTATAGATGGCATAGAGCCTTCTAGATGTGAACCTTCTAGATGTGAGCCTACTAGACCCATTCCGGAAACTGAAGGGGTTTTGGCCCTTCAACTTCTCCTGCATTAATGAGAAGCAGTGGGTGGTTATTTCACTTCCCCATATCATTAGTGAGGGATAGGGCTGGACCCAATACACCCCTCATGGCACTGATAACCAGCAGAAATGGCTGGAAAATGCAATGTTGTCAATATCAGTATCGGCCCTGAATCGTTAGGCCACTGATTCAGCTGTATCGGTCGATACTGATAAGCGAATGGTTCTATATTGATCAGAAAATAATAAAAAACATGACATGTCAATAATAACCTCATAGACACGTGTCAATAGTAAGGAACTTCATAGTTGGAACTCACAAGAATATGTTGTTTTGACAAAATCTAACCTCATAGACAACATGGTCAAAATAGTAGAAATTGACTCTTGGATCATAGTTTTTTTATGTAAAAATATATTTTTTTGAGGTTTGAAAATTTAATACATTCTAAGCCATTGATTTTTAAACCCTCATGAAATCTGATATATATGTCAAAAAAATCATTATCCAAAGGTCAGTTTAAGTAATTCACATCTATAAGGTCAGATGTGTAAAAAAAATGAAAAAAGAAAAATATTATATTTTTTCTTTAAAGATTTCTTATCCACGAGTGGCGCAAACATTAGCCCCCATTTAGAAAAGGCTAAAGATTCCCCCTCCTTCAAAAAGCACTATATAGAATGTCACCTATTTTGAAATGGGAAAAGTATTTCCTACCACCCTACCCTCTTGGGTGAGGAACTCCTTAAGAAATTATAACTCATATATGATGTTCTTATGAACAAATCTAACCCATAAGTGTGTTCAGTATATTAATAAAAATCATGAATCGACCTTTGAATCACATTTTTTCAACATAAAAATATGTTTTTTTGAAATTTTGATACATTATAGGTTGTTGATTTTGCAACTTCTGTAAAATCTAACATACATGTAGGAAAAAGAACACTGATTCAGGCTAAGTATTGAATAGTAGGTTGTATTGTGATTTCTGCCATGCTCTCATACTCTATTGCTATTTGAGAGCAAACAATGCATTGGGAATGGTGTCAGCAACCCAAAGCGATATTTCAACACCTTTTTCGAGATGATGTTAAACAATGTTTTCCTTCCATTGCAAGGCTCCCAAACATAGCTTAATTTCTTATTTGTTTTTGAAATTTTTTTGTGGTTTAGCCTTATACATTTTGATATGCATTCTTGTGTGGCATTGGATCTTATGATCCAATGACTCTGGTGCATTTATTCATTGGTCACGCCTAAGGTGTCTGCAGTTTGCATAGTATGGTGTGTGCACCATGAACAACGTGAACTTTGTATGAAATGAGCAATGTTGGTTTCTTGTAAATGTGCATTTGTTAGGAATTGACTGTTGAATTATGCTTTTCTGATAAAATATAATAGGGTTTTTTCAAAGTTGATATGTCTTATTGACGATTTGTAAAATAGTCCTTGCCTTATGGTATTTTGCAAATAGGTCCTTGCCTTTTCGTTAACCTTTGCAAATTAGTCCCTTAAGTTAATAGCCATTAGTTTTTCGAACAATAAGTGTTAAGGGCACATTGGGGATCATTTTGCAAAAACAAAAAAGTAGGGATTGGTTTGCAAAAGGTGAGAAAAAATGACCATTTTGTCTTCAGTGTCGATCACTTGTTTATTAGCTCTATTGTGCATGTCCCCGACCAATCCTTTGGAATGGGGTATGTGCAGTGTTGAGCGCCATTGAGTGAAAAATGCATTGAGTGTAGGAACGAGCAGTATGCGTTGGGCTAATCGGTGATGTGTGGTGATAGCATGACATGCGATGAACAACAGTATCATCGTTGATGTGATGACGTGTGGTGGCACAAATGTGGAGCATTGTTTGGTTAAACAACATGCCAGCAAATTAGAGGATGTTGCTTTTGAAGATTTGGTTAAAGACCTCTCGACTTGGATGAGATATCTCACACATAGTATTTGGTTGCTAGGGGGTGCGTGTGGGTTAGGGCTAATTCTCTCAAGAATCACATTAGGTGTTCTCAACCAAATATGGTGACTCAGGGCTAGGCGAGTGAATGTCTAGGCATCGGTGAGAAATCTGAGTAGCATTGCTTGCTATAACATATAAGTTATCAACCGATCACAAGACTAGGTGGTCATGAGAATAACCTTCTCATGTCCATCGACATATCAGCAAGGCCTTCTTAAGTGACGCTTTCAGGTGGTCATGCCACA
This sequence comes from Nuphar pumila, assembly GCF_984573655.1. Classification (NCBI taxonomy): domain Eukaryota; kingdom Viridiplantae; phylum Streptophyta; class Magnoliopsida; order Nymphaeales; family Nymphaeaceae; genus Nuphar; species Nuphar pumila. The sequence continues at coordinate 52,816,024 of NC_143250.1, read as the reverse complement.
ACCTTAGAGGTTCAACATTGTTGTTGGATCTGATTATGGTTCAAAGAGGCACGAGCGTCTCTCCATCTTGGAACTTAGATGATGACCCTTTTGTGCATTCATTATAGCATGGTGGTGATGCACTTAAGGAAGATGCACGGAGCCAGTGGCTTGGTCCAAGCAGTTACATATAAGGCAATGTTTGAAGCCAAACTTCTGCTTAGGCAGCTATGCACATGATGGTGCACAATGCCAATGATCAATTCGACACACATAAAAAAGTTTGTTCAAGGCCTTTGGCCATTAGGTTGGCTAGACTGAGCAATCTGGTACCACACAAGCTCACAAAAATGTTTTGTCTGTGACAAATGGTATTAAAGCAAAAGGATTCATGGTGACTATGTCTATGAGTCAGTGTGATACTGAAAGATGGTAGTATTTATTGGACGAGTCCAAGAAGTTTGTTTGTGTGAACACTCCAAATTTTTCAAAATTTTGTAAATATTCTCTTTATGCCCTTGGCCCTCATTTTCTGAATAAATTGAGTCATTTTCAATCTAAATTCAAGTTATTTCTCGGATTCACTGAAATCCAAATTCATTTTATATATCTGACTTAATTTCGGATCCGGATTTAGTTCAGAATCCAAATCTGAGCTTCGTTATCTAATTTTTAAACCAATTTTATAAAAATACCAAAAATAATTTCTGAAAGGCTCAGACAGTCCATCCAGTGTTCGTTTGGATTCACTGCTCTTTACTTCTCAATTCGAGGTTCAAAATTTGAATATTTCTTCAAAACCTGGATCCAAACCCGTTTTCTGAATAAATTTCCAAAATTCAAACCCAAATTCTTAGAAAACACTTCTTTTGTAAATATTTTTTTTTAAATTTTGCAAAATTAGTTTTAAAACCCTTTAGTTTTCAAAGTTTTTATATCAAAAACACCAAAAAATAAGAAATGCAAAGAAAAAGAGCAAAAAAATAAAAATAGAAAAGAAAAAAAAAAAAATTAGTTTAGAAACCCCTTTTTGAAAATTTCTTTTAGTTAAAACCATCTTTTTGAGAAAAATCTTAAAAAGAACCACTCTTTTAAAAACTCCACGAAATTTTTGGACCCGATCTGAGAAATCCCCAACAGTTTTCTCTTATAAAAGAAAACTGCAGGGGAAGGGGTCCTCCATCCGTCTTCTGCCCCTCCATCACGCTCCCTCTTCTCACAAGCCTTCTTCCTCTCTTTTGCTCTTCTTTGATTCCCCTTTTTTCTTTCTTCTTCTGGTTTTCCCCAATCAGCAGAAAGGATCGACCCCCCCTGCGAATCTACAGGTGAGTGACCATCTTCTTTTTTTTCTCTCTTGATTTTCTGTCAAAGCTTTTCCCCTGTTTACTACATTCCCTTGCCTGGATTCCTTCTTCTTCGTTTTGTTTTTATTTTATCACAAAGCACCGACGGTGGGATCGGCTGCATATAGCAAGATCGATCCCCCCATTGCAACAGTAACAGAATATCTGTGTTCCGACATCCGTTTTATCTCCTTTATAATTCCTTTCAGAATCTCCTTAATCTCTCTTTGTATATTTTAGCATAATTTATAAGTTGTTTTTGCATCTATGTTTCCTTTACAACACTTTTTTTTTTTGGTTCTTTCTGTTTGATTTCTGTTTCAAGTTTTATCAGTAGTTTCGATCTACTTGATTTTTGTTCGGTTCCTGTTTTGGATCACATTTCGCTTCCTGTTTTTGAATTACTTCTTTCTTTTTTTTACTTTTGTTTTGATTTATGTTTATGTTTTGATTTCTATTTTAAGTTACTATTAGCTTTGATTACTGATTGATGATCTCTCATTGATTTCCTATTTTATTTCCTTCACAACTTTATACCCCTTCATCCTTCTCCAGCACAATGCATAGATCACAAATCCTGTCATGAATCGTCTTAAAGTCATTTTAATTTCTTGTTACGTATTGTTTTATACTGATCTTTCAACTTTATGCCCAACATTCCTGATTCATTACTATTGTTTCATTTGATTTTCTGCATTTCTGTTATTATTTGTAACACAACACATTTGACTCTCGTTTCCCCATCATCATTTTCATCACGCATTTCGTTTCATCCCTCTGTTACATTTACATTTCATCTTCTTTGTTAGTTCATATTCCATGCCCTGTGTCGCACGCCATGATTTCTTCTCTGCATGTATACATATCTTGTCTTGTTTTACCAATTCATGTTGTCGATTTATCACATGCATTTTGTTTCACTTGTTTATTATCACATTATGTGTGCATGCATAGGGTTACTGCGTGTTTTGTTATTCACTTTATTGAATTGGCATGCACATAATGGGCATAGAAGCGATCCACCTGCAATAAGTCCCCAGTGAAGGCTGGAATTGAGAAGATGAAGGATTGCGTGTTTGAAAGTAGCAGGGCCTATCAAAAGATTTATAGCTACTATAGCTCCCCAGAATTTTCAGTGGAACTCTCAAGTATTTGAATCTAGTGTAATCCGAGAGGTGTTGTGACTCTGATAGCATGGTCCATGTTATGAAGTACTGGGTGATTGTTAAATACATGCACCAGTTGCTTGTTATGTCTAATCAGTCATTAAAAAATAGGCAGCTAAATAAAGAACATTTTGAGAATTCGCTAGTATCAAGGTTATCTCTTATTGTAAGAGTTTTGATATCACTCAGTAACCTTGCAAAGGAAATCCCAATCCTTGAATATGACATGGAGTTATTATGCTTTGTAGTTTGTCTTGTCAATGAACTGCCTAATTTGTTTCAAGGAACATCTGGGATTGTTACTTTGGTCATCTTGCATTGGAGAATAGCCTTGAAAATCTCTTAGTAATGACCTGCTGCGGAGTTGGCCCTTCTGAGGGGAAAATTTTTGAAGGTAGAATACTTTTTCCAGAAACAGATTGAAAAGATTATAGAGATTCATCTGATTATATTTTAAGAATAAAATTTTTTTGTGAGGGATTTGTCAAGTTTGTGGTTGACGGGGTGAAGCTTGTATGCAATGGGAGCGTTATTTTAATGAAGATCTCAGGAAAGCTCACAGAAATTCAACAAACATGCCACATCACTCCATTATACAATGTTTTTGATCTGGCTGGATTACCATTTGATCAGACTCACGTGGTTCTGATCATGAGAATTTTCAAATCAGTTGCGCCTGGGGATTGACACACCAATTCATTGCAAGATCGGTTATCAATCTGTGGATAAGATTATTTGTTGCCAAAAATCTCGATACAATATTTGCATATCACATATTCCAGCATCTGTATCTACCAGGATAGAATCATCTCCTGCGTTTCATATTTCCATAAACTTTGGTGCAAATTGCCTGTCCCATTCGTGTTTGTGCAAAGGTTTGACTGATAGCATCAATCATTTGATTCCACATAGGAATGTTCAATTCTGCATTTTCTCGTGTAAATTCGCAATATGTTTCATCATTGTTTTAATAGTGCCCACCAATCATCTGTATCACAGGTTATAAACATTGGATATATGTCTAAGTTGATGTCTGCTATATATATCATGTGGCATTTTCCCTTTGGCATATTCGTCCATGGGGCCCCTGCATATTTTTAAAATATGTGTATAGTCATAATACATTTCAATTTCATTTAACACATACCATTTTGATTTAATAGAGACACTTTCGACCTTGCATATCCTTATCAGGTGCATAAGCAATGGCATTTTTATCATTTAGCAGTTGTTAGTTGGCAATTTACAACATCTAGTCATAGTGACTGCTACATATGGTAATGTATGTATACCATATGGCACTATCCCATATTTGCAGTTTGTCCTGTGTACTCATCACCTATAAATCTTAGTTGAGTTAACCCAGAGTTGGTATGTATATTCAGGTGCATATGTCTCGATCTGGTAGGTCTTCCCTTTGCATATGATGTAAATTGACAGTCATCACATTCTATTCATTGATCATCAACCTTAACACCCTTTTTTTTTATCCTGAAATCCATTGAGATAGGGTTGCCAGTCATTGATAGGAGTTCTGAGGCACACAAACGCCAATCCATTTGTATTTTCCATATAGCATCTACAGGTTACTCTTGTACCTGTGCACCTTTTCACTATAAATTGCATAATACTTGCATATTCATATTGTTTTCAAATATTTCCTTCATCACACTGTCACCTCACAGCATATCTATGCCTATAACTGCACCTACAACTGATACAACACACCTTGAATTTGTGCTATAACACCATTTGCCCATGTTGTATTTGCATAACATTCATGACTCCTTTTACATCTGTTGTAGCATCATGTATTGTTTTATCTCTGTTTCACTATTTCTTGTACATTGTTACAAGAGCATGGGTTAGATCATTTCATCATTCGCATGCTGTAAATTCCTGCAACACCTTCCATACACTACATTTAGTTTTCACCCTTCACTATTGCATGGTTGTTGTAACTTACAGCAACATCCATACTCAAGTACGTTCCCTGCCATGCAACAACCACTTTACCTTCCTGCTAACACTTCCATCCCCCATCACCTGTAAAATATCATATACACACCTTCATATCCCTTTTTCTCATCACTTTAGGATATTGCATATATATTTTGGCATCCATTTCTTCATTAATCTTAGTATATCATATGTGCATTTCAAATGCATAACTTCCCACCAAATACGATGTATTGAATTTTCATTAGTATAAAGTACATGTAGGAGCATTATATCAGTTGACTTCTAGATTCAACATGGTACTTGGCAAACTTCTTTCTGTATGCTTCTTTTGTCTTGTGCTAACCTGATTTTTGCAGGAAACATGTAAAATTTTTAAATTCCTTCCTAGATTAGAAATTTATCATTTCAATTTCAATCTCAAGTTTGTAAAAGCGAGACATTAATGAGAAATTTACTTTTCCAGTTTTAGATTAGAATGTATGAGCATGTAAATATTACTTGCTTCATTCTTCTTTTACTTTCAGAAATCCACGAATGGAAACATGAATGGCACGTGTATCATTCTAATAAGAGGTAATTAATCCTAATCAAATGACCCACATTAATGACTATACTTAGGATTTTCATCTTTTATGGAATAACATTGATCCACACTAGATCCTTTTCAAAAAATCATGTTTCCAAAATATTTTTCTTCCTTTATTAGAGTTTAATTTAAAATTAACTCAAGATATATATCAATGGCCATAGTCAGGATATATTGAGGGTTAATTTTATCTTAAACCTTATAAAGGCACCAAAATATGTTTTATTCTTCACTTGAATTTAGGAATGATTATTATATAATATATTTTATGACCATAGTCAGAAATGTATTATATCTTCAATCTTATTTTAATTCACTTAAAGAATGAAATGTGCTTTTCAAATCTAATTTCAAATTCTTTAATTCATTTCATCATTTATGATAGAATTACATCATATTTTCAAACATTCTTTTTCAAAATCCAAGTGATTTTGAGATATATTTTCAAATATCTTCTTCATTTCTCAAATCAATCTTCGATTCTTATTTCAAATTCATCCTTTTATTCTCAATTCTATCTCATATCAAAAATCAAACTTCAATTTCAAAGTCCAATTTGACTTTGAAATTTCAAATTCATTTGTATATTCAAAATTCAAATTTTCAATTCAAATCAAATTTCAAAGTTCAAATCAACTTTGAAATTCCAAATTCATTTTCAGGATTCAATTTCAAATTCAATTTAATATCTCAGATCAAATTTCAAAGTTCAATTTAAACTTTGAAATTCCCGATTCATCTTCTGATTTAAAAACTCAAGTTTTAAATCAAGCTTATCCTTTATTTTTCAAAAATTTCCAAAGTTCTATCTAAAGATTGAGTCTTGGTTCTCAATTCAAAATCAGGATTTAGAGATTGATTCTAAATCTCAAAATTCAATTTTCCCTAAGTTTAAAGCCCACCCTTAAAATTCAAATCTGGATTTCCAAAATCCAGGTCCATCCTCAAAGTCCCATTTGGATTTTCAAAATCCAATTCAAACTCGGATTCTAGATTTAGAACCCAATTCCACATTGGATTCAGATCTTTGGATCCATTTCCATTTAGGATTCCAGATTTTGGATTCAATTCCATCTTAAATTCCAGACTTCGGATTCAATTCCATTTAGGATTCCAGACTTCGGATTCAATTCCATTTAGGATTCCAGATTTCGAATTCAATTCCATCTTGGATTCCAGACTTCGGATCCAATTCCATCTAGGATTCCAGACTTCAGATTCAAATCCATCCTGAAATTCAGATTTCAAATCCAATTTTGTTTTCAAATTTCACCTAGATCCATTCTAAATTTCAGACTGTAACTCCAGGATTCAATTCCCTTTAAAAATTTCATCTCAAATTCAAATTCTAGATTCAAAATCAAAATAAAAAAATTCATTTTTTCACTTCAAAAATTCTATCTCAGTATTCAAATCTCCCCTTTTCCTTCATTTCTTCAAACTCAAGATTTATTTTCAAGTCTCTGATTATTCTGAGACTTCCAGATCTCGTTCAAGTTTTAAGTTAGATTCAAACTCTAACTTTTCCAAACCAAATCCTCAACCTTTAAAAATCATTTCTTCACTACATCATCTAATTTATTTTAGAATCACTTGGAAAGTCCCAAAATTTCTAAACTATTTTCTCAAAAGCATACATTTCTGCATTTGCATTGCACAAGCATAATTTTTTGTGCATATTTTGACTTAGAGTAAATTCTTAGATGATATTTAAGCAAAGCAAAAGGCATAAATTCGATCCTTGGTTCGATTACTCCTGGTAAAGGCGCCAAAAACGACCGAACCTTGTACCGACGAGCGAATCCCATCTCTCTGTTTTCCCACAAATTTTCAAAATGGAGGCGAGTGATTTCCAATCATTTTTCAAAATTAAGGTCAAGTGAGACCTTTGCAAAAGAGTTCCTCTCTCTTCTTTTTCTTTTCTCTTCTCTCTCTTCTTTTATATCTTTTGTTCCCCTTCAAAAAGAGAATAGAGGCTAGAAAAGGCAAAGAGAGGAAAAAGAGGAAAACCAAAGAGGAAAAATTTTGCAATGATCACAGTTTCTCCCATGTATGCGTATATATGTAGCTGACATGTGGTAAATTGAACGAAGATGCAAGTTGTTAGCAGAATGGTATAAAACATCTTGTCGATGGAAAGCAGAACTCAAGGTTATGGCTTAGTTGGCTGAGGAAACATGGGTAAAGTGTGGTTGATTCCTACCATCTTGTGTATCAACTCACATGTGGAGCATGGCGTTGCTTTGTGTAAGATGCAGAGCATGCATCCTTGATTATTCAACTGAATAGATTTGCACCTTTGAGTACGAGAGACTCAATGAGACTTGCAAGTTCTCTCTCAAGTGTTCGAGTGGGACGTCTGTTATCGTCGCAATTTTTTTCCCGTCTTCCCTTCTCTTGCGGGAGAGAGAGAAAAATGCTTTTGCAATTCAAACTTGACTGGATTTTGGAAATTATTTTGAAATACTCGCCTCTGTTTTGAAAATAGCGGGAAAATCCATGGGATGGGGCTTGACCTGTCGGTACGAGGTTCGACCATTCCTGCCGCCTTTAACAGAGGTAATCGAACCAAGGACCAAAATTGTGCTTGACTTAGTGAAATTATCGAAATTTTGTTCTATCCTAAATGCACAGAGAATTCAGGCATGTGCCATGAGATTTTGTAAAATGTAAGTTGGAAAAAAATGATGTATGCTTAGAAAACATTTGGAGTTGAAAAGCATTTCTCAGAAAATCAATCTCTCAGGAAACTCAGATGAAAGGATTTGGAAATCACCAGAAAGTTTATGAAGTTTGGGGAAAATCGTGAATGGATGAAAGTCCTGGGAAAATGGAGAAGGTTCTTGAGAAAATGATTGGAATACATTGGAAAATCCTTAGGAGCAGGAAAAGCAAAACTCAGGAAACTGAAATTCTGAGAGTATTAGACTTGAAATATTTGAAAATTGATTTTGATTCTTGAGCAAGATAAGAAATCTCCTTTGAAAAGCATCTTAAGAAAATAATATTTTCAGGGAAAATCACGAGAAAACTTTGACTTGGGAAATCCAACTTCGGAAATCTTCATAGTTTCTTGAGAAATCGATTTCTAGGGAGTGAAAATTTCTTGAGAAAATCATAAGAAAAGCAGATGATGCCATGATGCAGATGATTTGAATGAATGGATGCACTTTGAGAAGATTTTTTTGAGAAATTTTTGAAAAACTGTGTATTAAGTCAAAGTAAATCCTTCACATATTCTGATTGTGGCCATGAATATGTTCAGGGTTTATTTGAGTTAATTCACAATATTTTGAAAAATTGGAAACATGATGTGCAATTTTAAGATAGCCTAAGAGTGTAGGTTCAATGTGACTAGTAAAAAGATGATGGATCTGGGTCTCGTCCATATTCCGACTAGGGCCGTAAATATGGACTCCACCGAGTTCATCAACTCTCTAAGAGTTGGTGCACGTGCCATTCGTGTACATCCATGGTGATTTTGCAAAATGAGATATATGAATCATAGAATCAGGATATTGCCGAAATCAAACTACATAAGATGCATCCTAATCTAAGCAGTAAAAATAAATATTATTCCAAGTTTGATTATTACATCTCTGACATAAATGAAGATAAATAAAATACATAGTGTAGAAAGAATCAACATCCTCTAGATTTTCCTACAAAATGAGAATTAGTACAAGGAAGGGATATACAAGATACCCAAGGAAATGGGCATATATAGAATATGTGCAATGAAGATATATATATATATATATATATATGTATATATATATCAAAATGTTAAAATTTGTGCTAAATGACATGTAACAATGGAGGTGTATTTATATGAGAAAATAGTTACATGAATGCTTATATATGGAAATAAATGCACATAAAGGGATCCATATGTAAATATATGTATATATATATGTGTGTATATATATATATATACATGTATATGTATATATATATATATGTAGATATACATATATATAGATAGATATATATACATATAATGAGAAAATACACATATTAATTGAAATTCCATATATAATGGGTAAAATCAGAAAATACAAGGTATATACAGTTTCTGTAGGTGATTTCACAAAGCTGTAATTCCCAAATTATAACATATTTCTCAGTAAAATTTGGTATGAAGCTTCCCTATATATCAATAACAAAGCATGAAAAAGATGGTCCGAAAATTATAAACGGATATTAAAATATCCATCCATGAACATGGCTCATTATCAAGAATGGGTACCTGCAGCAGAAGAGATGGGTATGGATACAAGATGCAACTGTAAGTGATAGTTGTGGAACACTTAAATGGCATGATGAATATCACTCCAATGGGCTGTTGACCACCCATTGCTTCCTGCAAAACTGATTCTTTTCCTCTATTATGATCTACATATATCGGTAACATACAAAACTCCATTGAACCTAGCTGGATTTCAGATTTGTTGTTGACTAATCGATTTCCAGCAGTTTAGGGATCATGATATCAACAAAATCTATTTGATAAAAACTCAGTGATAGAAGAGGAAAAATGATTTTCCTTTTTGCAGCTAGTGTAGAAATATTAACATATAACGATAGAATATGAATACAGATGCATGAAAGGGCAATGTCAACAGTTGCACAGCCGCAAAAGAAAAGTCCTAAGATGAAATTGTAACAAAAACAAAGCCATAGGCCAAATTACACAGGGGTTTTGAACTGCTAACTATAGATGATCAAGGTAGTGTGAAATCACAAATACAAAAAAAAAAAAATTAGAATAAGTGCAGGAACTAATCATGATAAGCATAAGATCTGTCATAATGTAATGCAACAAAGTACCACTTAAGCTAATAAGATCAGTTTGATCTAAGCTCACTTCAATCAGCCAAAACTGGAGATGATGGCATGTATACAACAAGCTAAATTACTGAGGAACAGTTAAGATCTTATGCTGTTTCAAATTATCTGAATTACAACCACCTAAATTTACATGATAAATCCAGACTATTAGCTATGGATGTTGATATGTAGATGGAACATTTGCAGAATGTACGCAGGAAATTTGCATAACAATAACCGACACAGATTTGGCCAGCAAGTATAGAGAGTATGATAGAAAAAAATAATATAAGCTGTATGTATACAGAATGACATATGCTACAGAGCCTTCAACATAAAAAACAAATGTGTAAATATGTCAACAACTAAGACATGATGGAAAGAAAACATGCAGAGGGTAAACTTCGACAGAGGAGCTGGGAGGCATTAGACAGAGCAGCCCACTGTAGGTGCAAAATGAGAGATTAGAGAAATCTCTTGTGGAAAACAACCCACAGTTAGCCTATTGCAGTCCACGTTAGCCGATTGCTAGGGGGGGTATCCCTTTCAATGCTGGATCGAGATGTTTACTTCAGCTAACAATGACAAATAGGATTTTGAGTAGATTCCCTGCACCGTGTGACTTGTTGCTGGGCTGAAGGTGATAAAAAAAAAATGTTGGCTGGGTCTCCTGTATCCTGCGTGGAAGGGAGCCTCACGCTTGAGAGGAATGATCCCTGCTGGATCCCCTGCAGCTGAGCTGAAGAAAGAGAAGTCCTTCTTCACGCTGGATGAAGGAAAAGAGCAGCAACAAGGGTCAGTTTTCTATGGCTGGGCTGAAGAAAGCTGGGAAGGAAGATAATGGTTGTATCTCTTGCAGGTGGGCTGAAGAAGATGGGAAGGCAATCGACTGTGTTGAAGGAGAGGTGAAAAGCAGTTGTTGGGCTGAAGGTGGATGGGAAGCCTCCTTCATGCTGGATGGAGTTTTCTGCTGGTGAGCTGAAGGCACTCTGAAGGAAGATGATGGCTGGACTCCTATAACCAGCGATGAAGGGGCAGCAACCTACTCATGGGTTGAAGGATGGCAGCAACCGTTGGAGGTGGAAGAGAGCTCCACGCTCAGAAGGAAAATCTGCAAAATCGGAAAAAGAACAATCAATCGGCCTCCTCCTTTGTGAATCAATAGCCTTCCTTTTAAAAAACTTTCAGCCCCTTGAAGAAAAACGCAGCCCCCTTTCATGAGGTTCTGTTACCTCTTTTGAAATTTGAAACTGCCATTTTCAAGAGGGGCGCATTCTATGTTTTTTTTCAAAATTTTGTTTCATTTACCTAAGTTTTAGGTAAAATGAAATTTATTTTTTTAGGGAAGTTTGGTTGTGCCATTTAAGGCTGCTTTCTTTTAAAAAAAAATCTTATTCAAGCAAATAAATGAAAAGAAATAAAATGAATAGTGAAATATGAGAGGCTTTTATGGAAATGCCACCTCAATCCACTTTTAAAATCCTTTTGAAAAATAAAGTTTTATTTTGTTTTTGCAAATCTTTTATTTTCAATTGGGGTGCCACATGTGTGTGGGCCCACTAACTAAAAAAATAAATAAATAAATAACATAAAGAAGAAGAATTTGCAAATTGGTGCGATCTCCGGGTGGGTCTCGCTTGAAAATAAGAAACTTACCTGGGAATCTGAGTATGATGCTAGTTCAAAGGCGGGTCCCGCTCCATTTATTTGAAAATAAAAATAGAAGAAATAACTTCTTTTTTTTGGAATTTTTGTAATACGAGATAAAACTTTGTTTGTTTTCAAGAATTTGGAAAAAAATGGTTTTTCAGGAAGTTTTGAGATAAAATCTTTAAAATCAATATCCAAATATCCAGATTATTTTCCTGAGAAAAACTTTTGTAATTAAAAAGTTTTGGGGGTAAAATGGGAAATATTGGCAATTTTGAAAACCTAGGGTTTTAAAAATCAATTTTGAAAAGAGTTAAAACTCGAATCTGGATTGAGAATTTTTGAAATCGAGAGTTTCTGGACCTCAAAATGACATGTTGTGCAGTGAAATGATATGAAATGTTCATGCAATGCTATGCAAAGACATGTTCTATGAAATATCATTCTGAATCTAAAATTGGAAATTCTAATTTCTTGTCAGGAATAGGATTTTGAAAATTTGCAATTTGAAGATGTCTCTGAACCTAAATATAGAAATTTTGAGGCTCAAGAATGAAATTTTAGACTTTCTGCAAGGTTCAATCTCAGAAAATGACCATTTTGCCCTTCATTGATTCCGGGGAACTGAAATGTGCCGATTGAGGGAGATGTCAGGGAGGTGAGTGAAAATTTGGGGTGTTTACAACGTCAGAAGCGTCTTCAAATGGCATTGATGAACTTGTGGGCATGTAGAGTACTCACCTTGAGTAGAATGCTCATTGATATTGGTATGTTGTTGTCGGCAATCCTCTCTAATTTCGCCTGGGTCGGGTGGTAGTATGATTTGAGTCTTAGACTAAGACATTACAATTCATTAAAGTGATAATAGGTTATCATTCTAGGCTTGTCGGTTTGGTTCCTATGGGAACATATTTGTTGACTTTGAGAAGAGAGTTGCGACATAGGGGTTGAAAACTGCAGTTGGATGAGTGACTAGAAGACCGCTGTGGAGGACCACTGTGGGGGTGGTATGCGCATTGGTAGTTGCCATATGAGAATAAGTGTGTGTCATGGACATGGAAGAAAATAGTGATAGTAGTGCTATTGGAGGAGCAGACCAATTGGTGGCATATGTTGGTGGACTCTTTCTGCATTAATAGAGGACCACAAAGGGTTTGAAATTGCCCTTGGTTGGGGTAAGAACCCCTTTGATAGGTTGTGAGTGCCTTTGGTTGGGTTGGAAGTGCCCATGATGAGCATGAAAACAATGAATGTGTCATGCAAGTGTTAATGACCTTCTTAAGTCTAAGACTACACTAGAGTTCCACGAGCGAAGAATGCTCGATTGCTTAAGAAGGCGGATGACCATTGTCAAAGTGACTTAAGGTGCATTGAAGTATGGGACTTGACATGTTGAAAGTTGCGATAATGGCAGGTTGAAGCCAATAACACTACAAGAAAATAGGCTATTAGTGACAAAATTTAGCGACATAATTATTCCGCCGCTAGTTAGCGACAGATTAACGAGCGAAACACATCTGTCGCTATAATCAATAAAATTTATGAAAATAGTGATGAAATATATCCCGTTGCAAAATTCGTCGCTAATTAGCGACATATTTTGCGAGGGAATATTTTGTCATCACGGACACACCATTTAGCGACGTCGTTTGCGACGTAAAGTCTTTTGTTGCTAATTAGCGACAGAATTGGAGACAGAATATATTTCGTTGCCATTTACGTGTTTTGATTTACGACGGCTTAGCGACGGAATTAATCTGTCGCTAAGCCGTCGCTAATTGTCGCAAAACCCTAATCACAGCCGTCTTTTTCTTTTCTTCTTTCACTGCTCCCGTGCCCTCTCCCTCCCGCCGCCCTATTTGTCCCGTCGGCCTCTCTCCGGCCCCCACCGTCCACTGTTCGCCGGTTGTCGATCCCCGTCAGCCTTCCGCCGCTGCCCGGAGATAGGTAATTTCTACTGCGTTTTCCGGTAGGGGGTCGACCCCCTGTTGTTCCGGCAGGGGGTCGACCCCCTGCATTTCGGTAGGTCATTGGGTACTGGGCTTTTTAAGGCCTATGCAAGATGTTTTCATTTGCCTCGGGTTTTTTGTGGTGACTTCATTCTAAAACAGTATTTTTTGCAGATTTCTCAACGGAACCCGCTTGTGCTCAGCCACCCGTGGTAAGTGACAAAAAAATGCAAATCGGGTAAATATCCGCAGTGAGTAAGTGATGCAAGCGCATCACATGTTATTTAATTTATTAGATGTAACACTTTATTGTTCACACACTCACTTAGTTTTTGATATCTAGGGTTGCTTTGTTGGAGTTCGGAGATCATGCTGAGCCTGATTTTAATGTATGAATATAGAAGTGTTCTTATTTTTGGAGTACGGATTCCATGTTAGGCATGGTAGTAGTTAGTGGAATATTGAAGTGTGTTTGTTGCGGGTACATGTTTGACATTTGTTTGATATGAATGATTACGATGTATTGCAATGTTTGATGTAATTGTATCCATGCTTGCATGTAGTTACTTTCAATTTTATTATGGCTTCCATGTGAAATTGTATAATGAAAGCATGCTTCAAATGAATGTATTGTGTCATTAATAGTTTACACATGAAAATATTAAGTTATCAATGCATGCATCATAATTCTTGTTATTGTATGACATCATATATTGCATGATAAATTTGATATTTTCTTTATCATAGCATTCTAATGGTTCCCTTTTAACTGGTTAGGTTATTATTCGTAACATCATACAAAAATGACTGTAAATCGTGAATGAATGTACCATAGAATAGTGGACAATGAGTTATTGCATGAATATATGGATGGTATTGAAAGTTTTATTAAATTTGCAATGGCAAGTGTCAGTACAGTGAATCCCACAGGTCGAATTAGGTGTCCCTACATGATTTGTAAGAATAATTGATTTGTAGAACCTCATGGCGTTAGACATCACCTATACAGAAAGGGTTTTGTGAGTGATTATCAGAATTGGACGTTTCATGGAGAAGAATTTAGAAACAATTTTGATGCACGAGTGAATGTGGTGCACGATAATCCATATATGGATTTGATATTTGATGCCGCAGGAACAGAACTGGGTTCTGCTATGAGTCTTAGTGATGTAAGAATTATCGTAGATGAAGAATCACCAAACGATGCAGCTAGTAGATTTTATGATTTACTTAGAGATGCTGATGAGCCACTTTAGAACGGTTGCGAGAGTCACAATGTCTTGTCTGCAGTTCTTCAACTAATGAATTTGAAGTCCGAGTATAATTTGAGTCAATCATGTTTTGATCGTTTGTGCGTGATTGTGAAGAGTATGTTGCCCAAAGATGAGAAATTGTCACAAAATTTCTATCGTGTGAAAGTTATGGTCAATGCTCTAGGTATGGGGTATAAAAAGATTGATGCTTATCCAAATCACGGCATGTTGTATTTCAAGGATCAGGAAAACAACATATCATGCCCGTCATGTGGGCATCCTCAGTTCAAGCCAAAGACAAGAGGCAATTGTAGCACAAGATCAAAGAAAGTTTCATACAAGTCCCTCTGATACTTTCCTGTCACTCCTAGATTACAACGATTGTATATGTCTTCAAGGACAGCTAAACACATGAGATGGCATGCAAATAAAGTTCGACACGATGAAAACAAGATCACGCATCCTGTTGACGCTGAAGCTTGGAAGCACTTTGATCGTACTCATCAGAACTTTGCAATAGAAGTGCAAAATGTTAGACTCGGTCTATGTACAAATAGATTTAATCCATTTAGGGGTAGATCAACTACATACTCATGCTGGCCAGTATTTGTAACTCCATACAACCTTCCACCAAGCTTGTGTATGAAACATCCAAATCTTTTCTTGTCTCTGTTGATCCCTGGTCCGACCTCACCTGGCCAAAATCTTGATGTATATTTAAGGCCATTGATTGATGAACTAAAAGTATTGTGGGATGATGGTGTTACCACGTATGATGCCCACAAAAAACAAAATTTTAATATAAAGGTCGTTGTTCTATGGACAATCAATGACTTCCCTGCATATGGTATGTTATCTGGTTGGAGCACATATGGAAGGTTGGCTTGTCCGTACTGCATGGAGGATTCCAAAGCTTTTAGATTGACGTATGAAAGGAAGCCTTGCTGGTTTGAGTGTCATCGTCGATTTCTACCCAGCGATCATCCGTTACGACGATAAAAGAATGTGTTTAGAGCAGGCACAACTGAAATGGAAGGTACATCCACAAGATTGTCTGGCATAAAGATTCTAAAAAGATTGCGATACTTTCCAGATGTATTAACAGATGCCTGCAGTCCAATACCCTTTTGTGGATTTGGAAAGGATCACAATTGGACAAGGAAAAATATTTTTGAGGAACTACCATATTGGCCGACCCTATTGATACGACATAATTTGGATGTGATGCATGTGAAGAAAAATGTGTTTGATAATGTGTTCAATACAGTAATGAATGTTAAAGGAAAAACAAAGGATAATCCAAAGGCCCGTATGAATTTAAAAGTAATATGTAAAAGACCAGAATTGGAACTCAAAGAGTATAATGGCAAAATACTGAAACCTAAGGCAAAGTACGTGCTTGGACCTGATCAAATAAAGCATTATGTCAATGGTTGAGACAATTGAGATTTTCAGATGGATATGTCTCTAACATTGCTCGGGCTGTAAAGATTGACGATGGACAGTTATATTGGTTGAAGAGCCATGATTGTCATGTCATTATGCAACGATTGATACCCCTAGCATTCCATGATATGTTAGACAAACCTATATGGGGGGTATTGTCTGAGTTAAGTGGAGTTTTTAGAACATTGTGCGCATTGAAAGTCGTAAATAATCTCAAGGACTGTGTCATCACCATTGTTTGTCTGCTAGAAAAGATTTTTTCGCCATCATTTTTCGATGTTATAGAACATTTGATTATACATTTGCCATATGAACTAAGGGTTGGTGGCCCTGTGCAATATCGATGGATGTACCCATTTGAAAGGTACATGTTTTTTTATATTTGTCTCTTTAATGACAGATATTTCAAATTTGAAATGTATATTTTTGACAGATGCATGTTTGACCTAAAAAAAAGGTTCGTAATAAAGCAAGAGTAAAAGGCTCTATTTGTGAGGTGTACACTTTAGAAGAGATGTCAAATTTCTCATCTATGTACTTTGAACCTCACATTCCAACACGTTACACATGCCCGTCTCGTAACGATGATGGAGAACAAGTAACTGTAGCTGACAAGCTGTCGATATTTCAACCGCTTGGGCATGCATTTGGTAGTTGCTGATCAAGGCTCTTGACAGATCGAGAGCAAGACGCAACACACATCTATATTCTTTTTAATTGCTCAGCGATCGACCCATACATCAAGTAAGTATATGTAGACACAACACAATTATAAATCCTTTTATGTTCTATATGTGCATACATGGTTCAATAATATAAGTATTTGTGGTTTGCAGACGATTTGATCTGGAGTTGCGAAAAGAAGTTTCACATCTCACTGATGCAGAAGTACAAAACGAATGTGAAACTAAGTTTGTAAAGTGGTTGAAACAGTTGGTAAGGATGCTAACATAAATTTTGTACTTATAAACAATACTAAGTTACTTAATTGGTCGTGATCACAATCATTGTTTATGTCTGTGCGTAGGTCCGCCATGGTGATGTTAAAGATCAAGGAATATGTGATTTAGAAAATAGTCCGACCAAAGTTGTGCAATGCAACAATGGGTACATCGTAAATGGTTATTGATTTCATACGAAAGATTACGGTATAAACAAATGAACGATGAATAGTGGTGTGTGTGTCAAGGGTAGAAGCTATGGTGAAAATGAACATAATTACTACGGTGTTATAGAGAAAATAATGGAGTTGACTTACTTAGGCATAAATAATAGGGTAACTTTATTCAAGTGTTATTGGTTTGATCCAACTGCAAGAAGACTTGACAAAGCTTCAGGCATTGTGGAGGTGAATCATAAATCAAGGTTTGGAACATATGAACCATTCATATTAGCCTTGCAAGCTTAACAAGTTTATTATACTTCATATCTGAGTATAAAAAAGTCAGATAGAAATGAATGGTGGGCAGTTTGCAAGGTGAAGTCCAAACTATACCCTGAGTATGATCAGTTACAGGAAGACAAGTTAGCTGAAGACAGTGATTACTATCAATCAGATGATATCTATGACTTCTCTTATGGTCACAATGTTGCGCATGATATGAATGTCATATCTCAATTGTCCGATGACACATACATGGAATAATGTGATCCAAATGATATACCAAGTGGATGGGTAAACAATGAAGAAAAAGAATATGAAGAAGAAGAAGAAGAATATGAAAGTTAAACAAGTGACGAGGAAGAATTCTCAAGCTAGTGAGCAAAATCTTGTAATACAAACCTCTATTTGAATGCATTGCAATGCTTGATGTGAATGATTTGAATGTATTGTAATAATTGATGCTAATGAATGAGTTGTATTGCAATACTTGATGTGGATGATTTGAATTATTTGAATATATTATAATACTTGATACGAATGATTTGAATGCATTGAAATACTTGATGTGAATGATTTGAATGTATTGTAATACTTGATGCGAATGAATGAGTTGTATTGTAATACTTGATGTGAATGTTTTGAATTATTTGAATATATTGTAATACTTGATGTGAATGATTTGAATGCATTGCAATACTTGATGTGAATGATTTGAATGCATTGCAATACTTGATGTGAATAACTTGAATGTATTGTAATACTTGATGTGAATGACTTGAATGTTTTGTAATACTTGATGTGAATGATTTGAATTATTTGAATGTATTGTAATACTTGATGTGAATGATTTGAATGCATTGCAATACTTGATGTGAATGATTTGAATGTATTGCAATACTTGATGTGAATGACTTGAATATTTTGTAATACTTGATGTGAATGACTTGAATGTATTATAATACTTGATGTGAATGACTTGAATGTATTATAATACTTGATTCGAATGAATGAGTTGTATTGTACTTGATGTGAATGATTTGAATATATTGTAATACTTGATGCGAATTATTTGAATGTATTGTATGACATTTGTTATTTGTTAGAATATGGTTTGTGAAGGTTACAGTGGTCGTTCATCCAGTAGTAGCCAGACCCAACCTTCATCTTCACGGGCTCCTGTGATAGGTATATCATTTAACTAATTGGATGCTTGATTAGTTGAAATGCGCATTCTGAGAATTTCTAACGTATTTTTTTACAGATGATGTTTCACCAGCGATCGACCCACCTACACCAGTTGATCACATAAGTCAAGAGCCAACACAGGATGCAGGGTCTTCTCAGTCTGGCACAAGAAGACTAATTTGAATAGTGTATATCGATAATCGATCGTAAGTATTTCATTTTTAATTATTGCATATGTTATAAATATTTTATATTGATATTTACTGTGTACCAATTCATATACAGCACGAGGTTTGAGCCTCAAGAAGTAGTACGCGAGATTAAGAATTCACTTCTTCAACATCTACCAGGACCAGCCGCTTAATGGAAAGAGTATCCAAAAGAGATGATAGACAGATTGTGGTCCTCATTCACGGTATACAGTTGTTTGTCATAGTTAATGTGTTTCATATTTAAGTTTTTTATAATCATGTCTACTAACTTTTTGAAAATATATATAGGCTTCGAATCGCTTCGCGACCACGGTGGAGGAACATGATGCAAGGAAGGTGTGGCAGAGGGTGGATGTCAATCGATTTGCAGACATGTTGCACAATATGAAGACTGCAACAAAAAAAGTATATGGCGGAATAGATGATCCACTACAGTGGAAGGGCCATGACCCTATTACTATCAGGAGAGATTATTGAGATGGAATGTGCGACAAGTGGGCGAGGGATGCATTTCGAAATCGCTCTGCGAAGGCTACACAAAATCGAGCGAAAATGCCCGAAGCCCATCTACACACAAGAGGATCTAAGACTTTTGGGAGCCACCTGAAGAAAATGGTAACTCATCAATATATAATATTAATTTTATAATTATTGTTGCAAACTTGTTTACTAAATCTTTTATCATTTAAGTTCGCAGGAAGCAAAAAAAGGAGGCATTGTACCATATAAGGATGTGTTTGTTGAAATACATAAACGAAAGACCACGGGAGACTTCGTATCAGAAAAGGCAAGAATGACAGTGGTATGTATTTATTCTATTAATAATCATTGCAATATGCAAGTTATCATAATGTTATCATTAATTATTAATGCATACTTTAAACATTATTTTGTAGGAGGCATATGAGCAACAGATGGTAGAGCGATATGGCAATGACGCTACTCAGCATCCATCATTTGATCCTGCAGCATGGGTGACTGCAGCAGGTGAACCCAAAAAGGGTCGTGTGTTCGAGTTTGGGAGTAATATGAACACTTCACCTGTTATTTCTTCTTCCAGTTACGGCTCACAGACTTCTTCCGTCGACATAAGCTCCAAACAACATCCTACTCTTTTCGGTGATGATATACGCCAGATCGTTAAGGACACAATGTGTGACTACTTTTATGAAACCGTCGTCGACGTTCTCTGAGCTAAGTTCAACAGTTTTTTGCTGAACAGGAGAACTTCAATTGCAGGTCCCTCTCAGGTATGAAAGTTTCATGCAATATATTGCATGTTGTTAGATTTCATGTAACTTTGAGATTTCATGTAACTTTGATTGCCTTAACATATTCAGTTTTTTTGACTGCCTTAGAGCACATATGAGCATGATAGAATCACATATAGAGTTTTTCTGACTTTTTTAGAACACATATGAGCATTCTAGAATCACATATACAACTTTTTGCCTGCCTTAGAGCACATATGAGCATGGTAGAATCACATATAGAGTTTTTCTTACTGCCTTAGAACACATATGAGCATGCTATAATCACATATTCAGTTTTTTGACTGCCTTAGAACACATATGAGCATGATTGAATCACATATATAGTTTTTTGTCTGCCTTAGAACACATATGAGCATAGTAGAATCACATATCGAGTTTTTTGCCTGCTTTAGAGCACATATAAGCATGCTATAATCACATATAAAGTTTTTTGCCTGCCTTAGAGCATATATGAGCATGATAGAATCATATATAAAGTTTTTTTGACTGCCTTAGAACACATATGAGCATGCTATAATCACATATTCAGTTTTTTGACTGCCTTAAAACACATATGAGCATGCTAGAATCACATATAGAGTTTTTTTACTGCCTTAGAACACATATCATTCATGATAGAATCGCATATAAAGTTTTTTGCTTTGCCTGCCTTAGAGCACATATAAGCATGATAGAATCACATATAGAGTTTTTCTGACTGCTTTAGAACACATATGAGCATTCTATAATCACATATTCAATTTTTTTACTGCCTTAGAATACATATGAGCATATGATAGAATCACATATAGTGTATAATTTATTTCAATATATTTTGTTTATCAATACTGATTGTTCTTTTCTTGTGTAGATTACTAGCGATAATCAGCGTAGCAGAGCTGAAGGGACAGATCAAGGCAATGAATAAGAAGACACACAAAATTTTGGCGATGATTAGATTAATGTGTTGAATTTGTTCTATTTTTTTTTGTTTCGAAAATGTAATTGTTGAATTGTAAATAATTAAACTTGTTAATTTTAAAGTGGAATGATTAATTGTTTCAGTTTCTTTTTATATGAAATTTTATGTGTACTTTATTTTTTATTTACAGGAAATATAAATTGTACAGGAAATATAAATTGTTGCGTTCTCGATATATAATTTTCAAATAATTTTTTTTATTTTTTTTCTTGTTTGTGACGGATTAGCGATGGATATATTCATCGATATACATATAATTTAGCGACGACTGTAAATCCGTCGCCAAGCCGAGGTCACCGTTTAGTACCGGCGGATTTGCGACGGAATCCGTCGTTCGTTATTCCGTCGAAATTAGCGACGGAACTGGCGACAGATTTATTCTGTTGCCAGTTAGCATTGAAAAAATTGCGACGTAAGCTAACTGCCGCTATTCCGTCGCTAAGCCGGTTAGCGACGAAATAGCGACGGATTGACATTGTCGCTAATCCACTGCTTTGTTGTAGTGTAAAGGATGCACTATGAGTTGGAAGTCTAGGTGCCTAAGAGAGGCACTTGACGGATCTTTGTGGGAGCACGAGGCATGCCATAGGTTTGGGGTCCCTAGAATATTGAGGGCAACACGAGGTAAAGCTCGGCTATTGTTCGTAGTGTTGAGGGCAGCGGGAGGTGAAGCTCGGTTGTCGCTCATGAGTTGAGGTCAGCATGAGGTGAAGCTTGGCTGTCGTTCATGATGTTGAGAGCTCTAGCGTAAAGTAGGTTTTCTGAGTGAGTTACAAGTTGAAAATGATGAAGGAAAAGAAAAACTAAAGATGATTGCGAAAGAAAACTAACAATTGGAATTGGAGATTATTCTTACCTACACCAACATTGTCAAGGACGACAATGGGTTGAGTGGAGGAGAATGTCTTGGACCAGGCCTTTGGAATGGGACATGTTCAATATTGAGCTCCATTGAGTGAAAAACGTATCGAATGTAGGAATGAGCGATATGCGTTGGGCTAATCAGTGAAGTGCGGTGATAGCATGACATGTATTGTTGTTAATGAGAAGGTGTGTGGTGGCATAAGTATGGAGCATTGTTCTGTTAAGCAGTAACCAGCGGATATTGTAGTTAAAGATTTGGTTAAGGACCTTTGGACTTAGATGAAATATCCCATGTGTGGCGTTTGGTTGTTGTGAGTGTGTGTGGGTTAGAGCTAATTCCCTCATGGATCATATTTGGTGTTCCTAACCAAGTGTGGTGACTCGGAGCTAATCTGAGTAGCATTGCTTACAATGATATATAAGCTATCAACTGGTCGTAAGACTGGGCAGTCATAAGAATAATATTTCCTCGTTCATTGATATATCTGCAAGGTCTTCCTGGATGACGCTTTCAAGAGGTTGCTCGTAGCCTTAAAGGTGCAGCATTGTTGTTGGATTCCGGTTGTGGTCCAGAGGGGGCACAAACGTCTTCCCCTCTGAGAACTTGGACGATG
Organism: Nuphar pumila; assembly: GCF_984573655.1. Lineage (NCBI taxonomy): Eukaryota > Viridiplantae > Streptophyta > Magnoliopsida > Nymphaeales > Nymphaeaceae > Nuphar > Nuphar pumila. The sequence continues at coordinate 52,793,366 of NC_143250.1, read as the reverse complement.
ACCCATTTGTGCAAACATTGTAGCACAATGGTGATTTACTTAAAGAAGATGCGCGAAGCCAATGGCTTGGGTAAGGAAATTACACATTGAGTAATGTGTGAGGCCAAACTTTCGCTTAATTAGCAGTGCATGGGGTGGTGCGCAATGTCAATGGTCAATTTAACACACATAAAAGAGTTTGTGCGAGCCCTTTCGCCGTTAAGCTGGCCAGACTGGGCAGCCTAGCGCTGCACGAGCTCATAGAAATTTTTTGCTTGTGACAATGCTAACCCATATCTTTTTAGTGTTTATTCTTGTTTGATTGAACAACTTATATTGATTTGTGTATAGTGTAAATTATTCTTTGTTATAGTTGGGCTTTGGTACTCATAGTTGTCAAAATATTAGAGTATAGTATGGCCCTTACTAAATCTGTTGAGGTGGGGCATGGGTATGAATGAATGAAGTGGGCATGAAGAGTGTTACAACATTTGATGGTGGGTGGGGGTTGTGGTGTGGGAATGATCTGGGCAAAGGATCGATATAGTGCGTGGTAGACTAGTGAAAGGTGTAGAGATTTTTTGGGCTTGTTAGGGTTCTTCATTTTTTTTTTTTGACAGAGAAAGCTGGGGTTATTCAATGTTTTTGGTGTTGTTAGTTTTACTCCTATTTTGCTGTTATCCTTGTGGCTGCAACTGGGTGACATTCACCACTTTAATTTTAGTAACCCGTGGGGCTGCATGTGTACTGAGGCCTTGCAATTGGTTTTGGTTAGGATTCTGCAGCTCAGGCTCTTTTATGTTATTGTAGTTGTTGGGTGGCCGTATGTCATCGATTTTGGGTTTGGGTTGTTTATGTTTGTTGTTGCTACTGTTGGTCTCGATCGTTGATGATGCGGCTGCTACAAGTATCTTGGGTCTCCAAACATTTCAACTTCAGGCCTGTTTGTGTGTCGTGGAAACCTATGGGTTTCCACAGAAATGCACACAACTGCATGCATCTTTGTGGGGGCCTGTCATCCTCTTTCTGTGCGAAAAGAAGACCTCATTTTTAGGGCCGCCCCCCTTTTCGACTAAAATGCTTCATGTGGGAGTAGTCAGGCTTGAGTTTCGCGGAAGATAGCTATGCAACAGGTGATGAGTGGTGTTGCAGAGCCCTCTTCCACAACACACAAATGGGCTCTCAATGAAAAAGCAGAAGGAAGAGACACAGAGGAAATGGAGTTGTCCCGTAAGCCATCAATAGGGAGGGAATGGTTGCTGGATCTAGGCATTGGATACAAAGTATGGTCATTAGGTCTTACAAAAGAAATTATTAAGTAGTGGGCTCTTTAAATACATTTATATGTAACTAATATCCTGTTCAGAAGGTGATTATTACGTGGCATCATTCTTCTGAATCAATGGTGGACGATATCAATCTTTTTGAGTTGCCTATATAGTTAATGTTATGGTAAAACATTAAAATGAGATGAAAAAAAATAGATTTTGTTAAGAGGATTGAGGTGTGTCATCACAAAGCTAGTGTTTTGACTCCTTTTGATGCACATGCCCCACAATTCTTGACCACACCTTAAACCAGTTTAAGAAACTTCACTGGTTTCAAGGGAGGTCGGTTGTTGGGGAAGAGGGAGAACCCAAACGAGGAGTATTTTGGTGATCAGTTGACCATGGTCAAACTAAAGGGCTTTGACAGGAGGACTTGTTTGTAATGACGTTGAGAAAGGTGAGAACTAATTTGCAAAAATGCAAAAGGTAGGAACTATTTTGCAAATTGTTTATAAGGCGGGGACCAATTTGCAAAAATACCCAATATAATATTTTGACACTTCAATATTGACAAAAATTTTGTGCCATAAAATAACTTGCTTGTGTGCCATAATCATCTTTGGCTTCTGTTACGGCCTCGATTTTCGGGTATAGTATAAGGTCTGAAACTGGATCTAATCAGACTTATCATAAGAGAAACCATACTTGGACCCGATAAGAACTACACAAACCAAAACTAGGCCATACCTAGTAAAATAATATTTTTTATCATTTTTATATTAAAAAATTGTGGGTCTTAATCGAAACTCGGGTTAGGTCCAGGTCTGGTATAAAATTTCACAAACTATACGTAAGGATGTCAACAAGTCGGGTTTACCGAGACCGGACCCATACCAAACCCTATAGGGTCCAAGTATGGTGATAAATAAGAAGATCCGATTAAGACCTGGGTTCGGACCCTAAAGTCTCATTAATACATGGATCCATGATATAGTTTGTGAAATTTTATAGCAGACCCAAGCGACCCAAGCCTGACCCAAGTTCTAATTAAGACCTGCAAATTTTCAACATAAAAATGATAAAAAAAATAGTATTTTACCGGGTATGGCCCGAGTCTAGTTCATGTAGTTCTTATCGGGTTTGGGTATGGTTTCTCTTATGATGGATCTGATTAGACCCTAGTCCGGACCCAATACTGTAACACCCCAATTTTTATAACCCGAGAAATGGTGGATTTTATTTTATTTTTTAAATATTTTAACAAATAACAACGGAAAAAATCAACGAATCTAAAACTTGGCATGCTACTTCACATGAACACTTGAAAACATACACTTGTGAAATTCAAAATTTAACAACTAATTAATCATGCATAAAATGAAATCAGAGTTTTACAATATCCAAAATTAATTACATTTGTCCTTGAATTGAATTAAAATAAAAATCAAAGTTCAAAATCCATGAAGCAGAGGAAAGGTAGGCTCGATCCTCATCGCAACCCTTCACAAGTAAGTATCTACTCCTCACCTGAAAAACATTAAACCATATAGGGTCAAACACAACATGTCTCAGTAGAGTGAAATATACTAAACTTGTAAAGCAGAAAACACGAAGCAGGATTTTATTAGGTTTTTCATAATTTAACATTTAAAATTAAATGAACTACTTACACAATTGGCATGCATATTCAATTTACCAAATTAAATAATTGTGCATCTATTCATTCATTCAGAGAAATTAAAATGCATGAGCAGTTAATATGCATGACTTACCATATGTAGAAGCAGTTGAATGCATGCGTAAATTCTTATCTTAAATTATATTTTCTTTCTTAAATGATGCATGCAATGCCTGACTAATGAGCATACATCTTTAAGTTATCACTTCTTAATCCTGTTGATACGACACAGGCTTGACTTCTCATATCAGAACCATGGCTCAGTCGATATTTTACATACATGGGTGGCTTTAGCCTAGCCGAGCCCTTTCACCACGACGGGGTGAGAGACGATGATAGTATGACAGAGATTCCCAACATCTTTCAACCCAGTGCATCAGTTTTTCCTCATGAGTATCTTGCCCTCTGCGCTGCAGTCTAATGCAGAGGTTTTTCCACAAAATCATAGGAGGGAGGAGCAATCTTCCGTGCTCAAAACTTACTTGCCCTACGAAGTTTTGTATCACTTGCCACTCTCTTAGCAAGTATCTTAAAATTTAAATGTCACATATTTACTTGATTTAACTTGTATTTTGCATGCAACATCTAAATTCTTGGCCACTTTACGAGCAATGGATGCATTCTTAATAAAGCATAATTTTTTTTATTAAATTATGTTTTTAACATAAACTTGAGCATATGCGAATAGGAACATCTCATCCATTTTCATGCTTTGATTAACATATATGCATATACATGGCCAATGCAATACAAAACATAAACTTGAGCATCCATATTATTGAAACATCAATATCATCATAACATGTTCAAACTTGTAGTTACGACTAATACTCGAAACTTAACATGACACTTTGCATATTGGACCCTTTGATCCATTAATTAACACTTGGCTCCCTTTGAGCAACATAATTAATTACGAGCCTTCACATTCATGCTATAAAACAAATACAGCATACACTGTATAAATCAGACATAAATATAAAAATACAATACGTATTCAACTCATACATGAAATTTCATGAAACATAGATAATTGTGCATGTATCGGGGTTGGACTCTTAGACAAACTCTAAATTGTGAAACTCTCAACTCTGTTTAACTGTGAAAGAGTTCATAAAAAAATTATCAGTCGGTTAACAAATCTAATATTTCGCATAATGTAACAAATTTCACCAGCTTTTCGTAGGCGCAAATCGTTCATAAAAATTCTTCAATATGAGGAAGTTACAAATATTTTACTGAAGGTCTATCTAATTATATTTCAACTGATGCCAAAACAGGCTCAAACCATGAACAGAGATAAACATTTAACAAGAGTTAAAAAAATTTGTTAGCTTTCCAACACAATAAATTGTTCATCAAAACTCCTCTGAATGAGGGAGTTACAAGCATTTTACTGGTTGGATGTCTGATCGGAACCAGTAAATTCTAGATCTAGGCATTCCGGTGAGCCCAAACCAGGTCACTTGAATCCATACATCCATATATATTTGATAACATTTTTAATCAAAATAGTAGTATAACTACTCCTCTAAGTCTGATTTATTCTTATTGAGACAAATCAGATTTTTCCTCAGTCGTTTGGCCAAGAAAAATTGGTGTGTCTCTCACATGCATTAATTACTCAGAAATAAATTCGGAAAACACACAATTAATAAAGTAAATCATGGAATTTATATGCAAATAAAATTCTGAAAAATTTATAAAAATCACAGAATACTCCTATGTATATATTCTACCAACTACAAAAGTAAAATCACATGAGTTCATACACGAAATTCATGATATTCTCTAATTTACCAAAATCTTTTCTGGAAAACCCGATTTGACTAAAATTAAGATATCTCAAGACTCTAACTATGAAAATTCATAAAATTTTCATAGAATATCTACAACATCATATACTACCAATCCAAATGGATACTTGCACAAAAATCATAGCTTATTCCACAAAATTTCAAAATTTACAGATTTCTTTTCTAAGAAACCTATTTTTGAGTAAATCATGTTTTCAAAGAGGGTTTTTCTTCAAAAAACCCTTCTTTAAACATAGTTTGACAGCCCTAAGCCAAACCCACGTGTGTGAGGGTTTGTTTAGGGTTTATGGATGTAAAAAATCCATAGAATTCATACTACAAATTTTTGTTTCACAAGAAGAGTATTGATCACCTACCTTTTGTCAGATTTTTCGTTCTTTCGTGCACTGGCAGGTTGTTTTGCACGATTCGTCACTTTCAAGCAAATCATGACCTGGTGTATAGCCTCCTTAGACCTTCCTCAATCACGTGAATCCCTCTTTCTTGTTGGAACAAGGGAGAAACACTAATGGTATTGAGAAAAGAGAGGAAGAAGAGAGGGTTTTAAGAGGGGAGAGAGACAAAGGCTTGAGATGGCTAAAAATTTCTAAAGGGGCAAAATAGAGGGGGCGTGAGCCCCTCCTCTAGCTTTATAGGGCCTTGAATTAGTTCAAGGGCTGGGTTGATTCTTGTCCCTTGATCTAATTCTAAAAAAAAATCCAAATCTCAATGCCTTCTTCTTGCCTTTTCTCTCTTTTTTTTTCTTTTGCATTTTCTTTATTTATTTTTCATGTTCTTTTTTTTTTATACACTTAGCATAATAATATATTTATTATATACCTTATACTTAATATACTATATGTGTAATCTAAATATATTAACATAGAGAGAGGGTAGGTCGACCCCCTCTTGGCTTCTCTTTCTAAATTGGGAAAAGGCAACTTGCTTGCTTGGCTAGCAAGTTGACCTTTTCAAATATTTTTTTTTATTAATCTACTATTTTTTTTTCTTGCCTTTACTTTCCTAATCTCTCAAGGGAGGTCCAGCCCTTGCTGGACCTTCTAGGTTTTTCCAAAACCAACGCCTCCCCTTATGGGGCTCTTTTATTTAAATTTTGGAAAGGGTTGACTTTTTTAACCTTTTCCCTCTTATTTTAGTAAGTTTGATTTTCACCTTATTTTCAAAGTTATTTTTGGTTTTTACCAATTTACAACTTTAAGTAGGATGCCACATGGGATGGGAGGGCCCACCTATGGGATCTTACCATTTTATAAATTTTAATTATTTTTTGAAATCCATTCCATGAAATTCAAGTTAAATTCTTTCTAAATTACATTAAAATGCCTTGTAAATTAATTCAAAATTCACATAAATTCTAATGAATGTAGTTTAAGTAAATTCATACCTAAATAAATTTTATTAGTTTATTTTCAAAGATTTAAACATTTAATTTATTTATTTTCATTAATTCTACTAAGTGAAATTCTTCTTAAATACAAATTAATTCAAATAAAATTCTATAAGAATTCAAATATGAAATTACATTAAATGACACTAAATGATATTTGAATTAGTAATTGAATTTTATCTATTAAATTTTCATTTTTTATGCATTTAAATTATTTATTTCATGTATTCTTTCTAAGGCTAATTCGTATTCTTCAAAAATAATTTTTGAAGAAATGGATTCCAATAGGGTCGATGAAACCCTTGGGCCTATGGGTGTATTTCATAAACGTATTCTAAATCTTACATAACACATAGCATAACACTTAGTTTGAATCATAATTATCCATTTATTTCGATTGCTAAAAATATTTTCTAAAAATTCTGTTTTCTAAATAATGCATTTCACAAACGATTCCTACTCGAGTCGACAAGGCATGTTGTCGTATTGACTATTTGATTTCATTTTGGTTTCGTACATTAAGTTTCAAACTTGAATTTACATTCAATTAAGTTTCAAATCTAATTATAATGTTTGAGACATATTTGATAATCCAAATTTAAATACAAATCCGATCTGGATTCAAATTTTTGAATCAAAATTCAGATTGATAAAACTTTAGAAATTGAAATCAAAATTCAATAAGATTTCAAATTAAAATATATACTTAGTTTGAATCATGTCTAATATTAAACCTTGAATTAAAATCTAGGTAGCTTCAGTTTAAACTCAGATTAGATCCAATAAAAACTCAAAACCCTGATTCAGAATAAATTCTCAAATCTAACTTTATTCTGAATCCCAAATAATACTTGAATTATAATTAAATTTATACCTTAATTATGAATAATATTTTTGTCTTAATTTACTATTATTATGTGGCATTATTCTCCCAAATCAATGGTGGACGATATCAATCTTTTTGAGTTGCCTATATAGTTAATGTTATGGTAAAACATTAAAATGAGAAGAAAAAAAAGAGATTTTGTTAAGAGGATTGAGGTGTGTCATCACAAAGCTAGTGTTTTGACTCCTTTTGATGCACATGCCCCACAATTCTTGACCACACCTTAAACCAGTTTAAGAAACTTCACTGTTTCAACAGAGGTCGGTTGTTGGGGAAGAGGGAGAATCCAAACGAGGAGTATTTTGGTGATCAGTTGACCATGGTTAAACTAAAGGGCTTTGACAGAAGGACTTGTTTGTAATGACATTGAGAAAGGTGAGAACTAATTTGCAAAAATGCAAAAGGTAGAAACTACTTTGCAAATTGTTTATAAGGCGGAGACCAATTTGCAAAAATACCCAATATAATATTTTGACACTTCAATATTGACAAAAATTTTGTGCCATAAAATAACTTGCTTGTGTGCCATAATCATCTTTGGTTTCTGTTACGGGTGTCAACGGGTCGGGTTTGGTTCAAATCCAGGTGGAACTAGACTTAGCCTCAATTTTCGGGTATAGTATAAGGTCTGAAATTGGATCTAATCAGACCTACCATAAGAGAAACCATACTTGGACCCGATAAGAACTACATGAACCAAAACTAGGCCATACCCAGTAAAATAATATTTTTTATCATTTTTATATTAAAAATATGTGGGTCTTAATCGAAACTCGGGTTGGGTCTGGGTCTGGTATAAAATTTCACAAACTATACTTAAGGATGTCAACAGGTTGGGTTTACCGAGACCGGACCCATACCATACCCTATAGGGTCCAAGTATGGTGATAAATAAGAAGATCCGATTAAGACCTGGGTTCAGACCCTAAAGTCTCATTAATACATGGATCCATGATATAGTTTGTGAAATTTTATAGCAGACCCAGGCCTGACCCAAGTTCTAATTAAGACCCGCAAATTTTCAATATAAAAATGATAAAAAATAGTATTTTACCAGGTATGGCCCGAGTCTAGTTCATGTAGTTCTCATCGGGTTTGGGTATGGTTTCTCTTATGGTGGGGTCGATTAGACCCTAGTCCGGACCTGATACCATACCCAAAAATTGGGGCTAAGTATGGTTCCACCTGGGTTCGAACCAAACCCGACCTGTTGAGACCCTTAGCTATACCCAGCACCATGTATTAATTAGACCTTTGAGTTTTGACCCATGTCTTCGTATTTAGCACCATAACCGAACCCTATAGGGTTTAGCATGGGTTGGGTCTAGGTAAACCCGACCCATTAACACCCTTAGTTTTTGGGGTCTGGGCAATTTCTCTGCAGTGAATTTCTCAGAAGATTTTCAACATTTTGAATATTTCTTGAGTTTTTTTCGGCAAAATATTGGGAAAAAATTAAAAGTTCAAATAAATTCTCAAAAAATATAAAAAAAAAATCAAATAAAATAAACCAATTTAATTTTACATGAAAAAATATAAAATCTATTTTGAATCCCACTAACCATATCAAAAAAGTATCAAACATCAAATAAGTATCAAGCATGTGCATCAAATGTACTTCCATTCAAGTAAGTATCTATCATCAACCAAATCATCATACATTAAATATCAAAAACAAAAACAAAATGACTACAAGTTCACGAGAAAACAAACATCATAATGATTCAAATTTATACAAAAAGACTATTCACTTGCTATTAACTAAGAAATCAAAAGTGTCTTCATCAATTCCTTGGTCGTCAATGCTTTCATCATCCTCTTTCTCATCTTTTGTTTTCTCTTCTTTATTCCTTTCTTCAATTGAGCCATATGCAAATGTATCAATGTCATCATATACAATAGGTCAAGAATCTTTTGCTTTTTTTTCAACTGAAGTCTCCTGCATGTGCACGTGCATGTGCATATTCATGCGCACATAAACTAAATTAGTAAGAGTTGTTGGCTCATGCTGGTTTCACTTTTTGGTATGTGTCGCTTCAAATGCACTCAAATTTCTTTTACATGCAGATGCATTGCATGGTTGACTAAGTATTTTAATTGTTATATTTTGCAAAATAGGAACATTTGCTTCACTCATTTTCCACCATATCCCTGATGAAAACAAAAACAAGTAATGAGAAATTGATAATATATTTTAAAATAAAAAAATACAAAATGCAAATCAAAATTGAAACTTATGTAGATGTGCAGTATGGAGAAGAGATATTGTAATCTCATTAAAGATCTTTGGATCTTTTGAATGATAATAAGTCAATTCTGAAGCAAGCTCATCTTTTTTATCTTCCTTATCAACCATCTTTTTCATAATTTTCTTCAATCCTTCTATGATTTCGTTGTTCATCTTTACAAAACCATTATAAAAAAGTTATGAATTTACATACCTAACAACAACATGTAAGTCACTTCTCAAGTTGACCTCCCATCTACTATCAATGATGTCCCATAGTTGTAGATATTTATCTACTTGACATTTATAAAAACTTTTTATTTCTTCTTTAACATGATTTATGCCTTTATATAAGTAACCTATGGTAGAACTAGCCACATCTACCATCCTCAAAAGTTTTATAAGTGGTTCTGTTGTTGCTATTATTTCTCTATCATTTTTCTCAAAACTCCTCTCCTTGTATAATATCAGTCACATCTTTGCCTTTTCTTCCTTTCTTAACCTTTTCTAAATTTTTCTATTAAGAAGAAACAACCAAAAACCTCAACTTATTTTTCATTTTCAATATAGATTTCAAATATAAAAAAATAGTAGCAAAACGAGTATCCCCAAGCCTTTGTATCTCTCTATCATTTGTATAATTTTTCATAAGTTACAACATTGATTGTGATTTATATATGAAGCTTGTAATCCTCCTTGCATCTATTAATGTATGAGAGAAATTAGGCAATCTATCACAATCTTCAAGCATTAAATCAATACAGTGTGCAACACAAGATGATGTAAAAATATGAGGGTATCTTACCTCTAGTGCAGACATTGCTTTCAAGTAGTTTGATTCATTATCTGTCACAAATTGAACTACTTTGTTTGATTCAATTTCTTTAATAGTAGTTGATATATACTTCTCAATATATTCACCATTTTTTGGCTTTTTAGCACATTTAGATTTCAAAAATATTTTGCCTTTAGGGCATAAGGCCAAAATATTTATATGTGAATGATTTTTCTTATCTATCCATATATTAGACATTAAAGTGCATCCTGATATCGATCGTGACTTTTTTACCTCATCAATAAATGTTACTTGTCTTTTTAGGTTTTGAAGCTATTTTGTTTTAATTGTTTCACTACTTAAAGAGGTATAACCAAGTCCATAATTTGCAATGTCATTAACCATCTCCTTAAATGCATTATCTCTAGCTAACCTAAAAGGCAAATTGTTCATGATAATACATTTTGTTGCATACATATGTACATGTTCTTTCTCTTTCTTCTTTATAAAAGCATTTAGAGTATTTCGTTGATCTATACCTATACTTATAGAAGTAGGAAAAAATTCTATAGAAGTAGAATCTGAGCCGCTTCCAGTAGAAAACAAATAACTTGTGAATTTTGATTTTTTCCCTAATGGCTTGGACTCTAATTCATGAATTGAAGTCAATGCTAGATGTTTCACATCTAACGTTACGTGCCCACATGCAGTAACATCTTTATTTGGCATGCCCGCAAGATGATACTTAAATCATGTTATTCTCTCATTAAATTCTACCTTACAATAGTTGCAAAGTAATCGACCATCTGATTGTAGTGTAGCATGGTTCCGTAATGCATCTCTATCTTTAGGTCTCCCCATCCTTTTTTCTATATATAACACATCAAAACACATCAAAACACATCAAATATTTAGCATAATGTATCAAAACAGAACATTTATTTTTATGTTAAGCACATCAAAATAGAACAGCCAAAATAGAAGTTTCTTAACATAACCAACAAGTAAGAAGTAAAGGCAACTCCATAAATTCAAATAATTGAAAGGATAAACTCTTTATGACACTACAAGAAAAATGTGTATTAGCGACGAACACTATCCGTTGCTACGCCATCGCTAATCTGTCGCTACATATGTTAATGACGACTTTTGCGATGGATTAGCGACGGATAGCGTCCATCGCATAACCCTAGTCGCTAAACTGCGACAAAATTTATTTGTCACCAATCCATCGCTAAGTAGCGACAGATTATGTTTGTCGTTAATCCGCCATTAAATAGAGACTAATTTGGTTATGCGACAAAATTTAATCCGTCGCTAATTAGTCGCTACTATTTAGCGGGGGATACATATCCATCACTAATGTTCGTCGCTAATTTGGCGACGAACATTAGCGACAGATTTAATTTCATTGCAAACCAACGACTGCTTTAAATTGGCAATAGAGTAGCGACGAATATTATCTGTCGCTAAGTTTTAAAAAAAATATAATTTTTTGAAACTCGAGAAAAAATTCTCGTTATACAATCATATAACCTGCTTATAAAAAACAAAATACACATAAAAAATACATATGCAGGTGAAACAAATGTAACAAAAGTTCTAAGTTAGGCAAACTTTAACAACCAAATACAGTCTTTGCCAAGTTATAATTTGTTACAAGTATGTCAAAGAAATTAAACAAATGAATCTAATCCTCGTCAAGATTATGGGCATCATCCTCTTCATTTTGTCGATCTGTGCCTCCCTCCATGCCTACATCAGCTCCTCTACGCTGATCATCTTCAACATCCTACAAGAGAAAAAAAATGTTAGTATTTATAAACAAAATATAATGAAATAAATTATATGCAATGCACCTAATCTAATGCAACAAAGTAAATGGTTGAATGACACAGAGAATAGCAATAAATTGAAGGACTTTAACAAAATTCAAATATGTGTTCTAAGACTGGAAAAAAAATGTACAGTGACTCAATCATGCAGATATGTGTTTTAAGTTTGTCAAAGAATTTCACAGTGATTCACGCATGCATATATAGTTTATAAGGATGTCAAATAAATGTGTTATGTATCACAATCATGCATATATGTGTTGCAAGACAGTCAAAAAACTTCTATAGTGATGAAATCATGCTTATATGTGTTCTAAAGCAGTGAAAAAACTTTATATGTGATTCAATCATGCCTATCATGTTCTAAAGTAGTCAAAAAAATTATAGTTGAATATCATGCATATATGTGTTATAAGGCATTAAAAAACTTTCATATATGCTAATATCATGCTCATATGTGTTCTAAGGTTGTCATAGTGATGAAAGCAAGCTTGTATGTGTTCTAAGGTTGTCAAAAAACTTTTATAGTGATTAAATCATGCATATATGTGTTATAAGGCACTAAGAAAAATTTATAGTGATTAATTCATGCATATATGTGTTGTAAGGTTGTAAAAAACTTTCATAGTGATTCAATCATGCGTATATGTGTTATAAGGGTGCCAAAAAAATTGTATAGTGAATCAATCATGCATATATGTGTTATAAGATGTCAAAAAAATCATAGTGAGGCAATCATGCATATATGTATTCAATCATGCATATACTAGCTTGAAATCTAATGACATAAAACAAATGACATGAAACTTTATACCTGACAGGCATCAAAGCTCATGTTGAATGCAGACGAAGTTCTCCTGTCTTGAAAAAAGTTGCACAACTCATTACAGACAATGTTGGGAATGACTTCATTTAAAAAGTATTATATTTTGTCCTCAAGACACTGACAGACACCATCCCAAGACATAGCAGGGTCAATCGGACGTTGGGAGCTGATGCTTACGAGAGAACTCTGAGAGTCGTGGTTGCAAGAGGCAACAACTAGTATGGTGTTCATGTTACTTCCAAACCCGAACACACGACCCCTTTTGGGTTCACCAGTTGCAGTCACCCATGCTGCAGGATCAAAAGGCGGATGCTGAGTATAGTCATCGCCATATCACTATACCATTTGTTGCTTGTATAACTCCTACAAAGTAATGATTAGACTATGAATTAATAATTTAGAATTATAATATTTATGATAACGTAATTCAAAGTAACTTGTATATTACAATGTTTATTAATACAATAAATATATATCGATGTCGTTCTCGCCTTCTCTTATACAAAATCTCCCGTGCTCTTACGTTTATATGTTTCAACAAACACATCCTTGTAAGGTACAATGTCTCCTTTTTTGGCTTCCTGCAATGTTAAATAATAAAAAAATGATTAATAAGTATGCTGAAATACTTATAAATTTGACTATATATATATATATATATATATATATATATATATATTGATGAGTTACCATTCTCTTCTTGTGGCTCCCAAAAGTCCTAGATCCCCCTGTGTGTAGATGGGCATCTTCACTTGGTTTTGTATAGCCTTTGCTGAGCGGTTTCGAAATTCATTGCTCACCCACTTGTCGCACATGCCCTCTCAATAATCTCTCCTAATAGTAGAAGGCCTATGGCTCTTCTACTACAGTCGATCATTTATCCCACCAGTTGCTTTTTTTGTTGCAGTCTTCATATTGTGTAGTATATCAGCAAATCGATTGGCAGTCACCTTATGTCACACTACCCTCGCGTCTTTCTCCTCGTTTGCAGTCGCGAAGCGATGAAAAACCTACAAATACTTTCAGAAAGTTAGCACACATAAATATGAAACACTTCTTGTTATGACAAACGATTGCATACCATGAATGATTTTGGCCTAGGTCGGGTGCGCGACAGAAGGGGGTCAGCAAGGCTGCCGAAGAGGGAGGGGTCGGGGTATCAGTGAGTTAGGTAGGAGGGTCGATGGCAATGTTGTCAGGCCGGGGGGCGACAGAAGGTGGGCTGAGGGGCGATAGGAGGTGGGCAGGGGGGCGACAGGAGGCGGGCCAGGGGGCGACGAGAGGCGGGTTGGGAGGCGATAGGAGGCAGGCCGGGAAGCGATGGGAGGAGAGACGGGGGGCAACAGGAGGCGAGCCGGAGGGCGACGGGCTGTGGGGCGACAGGAGGCAGGCCGGAGTGCGTCAGAAAGCGGACTGGGGTGTGACCGGAGGTGGGCCATGGGGTGATAGGAGGCGGGCTGGGGTGCAGTAGAAGAAGGGTCAGAGGGCGACAGGAGGCGGGCCGGGGGACAACAAGAGGCAGGGCGGGGGGTGGGGCGGGGGGCGACAGGAGGCAAGCCGGAGGTCGACAGGAGGCGGGTCGGGGGCCAACAGGAGGCGAGCTGGGGGGCACCAGGAGGCGGGCCAGGGGCCGACGGAAGGCGGGTCGGGGAAACACGGTGGAAATGAAACATAAAAGAGAAAGAAAGGGAAAAATTAGGGATTTATGGAGAAATTAGCGACGGATTCGCGACGGGCAAATTTCGTCGTTAAGTCATCACTATTTGGTGATGAATTAGCGACAGATTCATGATGGGCAAATTTCTTCGTTAAGTCGTCGCTATTTGGCGATGAATTAGCGACGGATTAGTTTTGTCGTTGATCCGTCGCTAAATTGTGACGAATATAGAGACAAAATAAAATACATCGCTAATCCATAGAAAAGTAGTGATGGATTAACGACAGAATATTTTCCATCACTAAAATCGTAAATAAATGATATTTTAGTGACAAATAGCTTTCTCTCGCTAATCTGTCATAAATTTGCGATGGATTTTGTCAGTCGCTAATTAGTGTTTTTCTTGTAGTGTGAGTTCGTACAAACTCTTTATGAGCCAAGTAATGAGCAACTCAGATTGTTTCCCAGCCCTAGTCTCAGATGACAATGTCGTCAGCTATATGTTACATGCCCACTATCTCTAACTGTATGCATTTGTTTGTTAGAAGCTATATGCCTGTGGAGATCAAAAAAATTGTTTGACACTTTATTTTTTCTCTTTTGGTTTGTTTGGTTTTGGAAGAAGTCACTTAAGATTTTGTTCTTTCCTGATTGACACTATCCGAGCATTCTTGCTTGATAGCCAAAATATTTTTACTTACCGTAGATGCGTATAAGTTCTCAAATGTCCCCAAATGGGTGGTAAAAATTTAAAGTTGTATAATTTGTGATCACCACTCTTTGGATGATAATTATTTCTTTGGAAGGCTAACTTGTACAAGTCATCCTATATTAGTGTTATATTATGTTACAAAGACATTGTAACGACCCCAACTCATACCCTTTGAAAATGTGAAATATTTTTTTTATAACAGTGCGGAAAACTTCCCAGAGACCCGAGGTCCTCACAGTTCCAATTCTCACTCGATAGCCAAAACACCACAAACGAACTTGCAACCATCATCGATAAGAACCAAAACAATTTCTTTATTTATGAGTAAGAGTAAATTTCAGAGATAATGTTTTATTCGACTGAAAATAAAGCAACAACTGAAAAAGCAAGAAGGACTGAAGTAAAAGAAAGAGCCACTATGTCCCCTGCTGAAGCTGTCAAGCCCAAGTATGACTCTCATTCATTCCCAGTAGCCAATCTAACCTCATTGTTCACCCTTCCTTATAAAAAACCAACAAAGTAGGGTGTCAGAACTGAAATTCTGAGCGCAACTACTTCTAAAGAAACAAGGTGCGACAAAGAACATGGATAAGATTTCATATAATGATTTGAGTGAGTGCAGATATAACAATTTGCAGTGTCTAACAATTCATACATGTGACAGATTGCATATACTCACCAATCGAGAACACTAAAGCAGTACCATATATCAAGAACTAAATAACCAAACCTTGCAGCATGCTTTTAGGAAGTAAATTACCTACCACCACCATATCATGTCATGATATAGAGAATAATTCAAATATGCATGATCTAATGCATAATAGGAAGATGCATGACTTCTTTTCAATGCATGAGTCCTTTTGTTATTTTACCTTTAAGTTTCTTTTTTCTTTCGCATATGCATGCTCTGTTAAATGCATGCAACATTAAGTTCCTCTTTTTAATTATCGTTGTCCGCGGATACACCAAACAGGTACAATCCCCGAGGTTAAGTAGGTTCTCAGGGTAGCTTAGCACACAATTTGTATTTTATTATTTGGTTCCAACTTAGCCTTCGATTGAATCACCTTCGGAACATTAGACCTCCACATTTAATGTCGGAGACACAAGGGACACCCCACGCCCACAAGTGTCACTTCCTTGGTACCAAAACAATCACAGTTGTGACCAACACACCACCCCTAGGTAAAGTGACATACTCTCCCTAAAAACGTGGACAGGAGAAGGAACCTCACTATCGGGTTTAGGAAATAAAATTACAGCACACGGAGTTTTTGTATCCTCACAGTCTCCCCAATACCGTATCTCTAAGATCTCCATTCTCCATATGGAAGATCCCAGAACATATATTACACTGTTCTTATTTATTATATTTTTAATTTACCTCAATTCTTTAAGTTTGCAATACCATATGCAAAAGTAAAGTGAAAACCCGCATCCTCCCTTGCAGGAACTCTTACGGAACTCCAACCCGTGAGGACAACTAGAACAATGTAGTAGTGTGTCATACCAACTTATGTGGTTTAAGTTATGCAATCAAAAACATATGTGAAAGGAAAACAAACCCACGGCTCTCCAGGTCGATGATGGTCCAATTAGGCCATCGGTGCATCACATAATAAAACCAAGTAGTGTTTATTCATAACACTAAGCCAATAGTGCCAAAAGCATGTGCACTCATGCAAACATAACCCAATCATATGCATGCCATTTCTCAATCATATGCATTTTCACTATGTGTATTACCTCCATCACATACGTGTATCCACCCATGCATATCTCCTTTGAATGTGTGCATGTGCACATAAATTAAACATTTTCATCAAGTATACATGCTTGCGTAAATTGCCAAATATCAATAACCTAACAGTTATATGACAACACATGCTCACGTTAATGACTATATAATCAGGACAATTAACTACTGCTTAACAAGGCCAATCACATATACATATCACTGGGCAGAACTTATGAGCACATATGTCAACCTATCATGGAATGAATCGTATTATGAGCAGCATTAGCCATGACGAACATAGATATGCTATTGAGCATGTTCCAACATGCATCGGGCTGTTGCTATACCTGGTACAACATCGGTCCAGCCAACACACCCCCATAGTTTCATAACAGAAAGTTTATTTTTTGTTTGGCACCGAAACAACCCACGTATATGCAGTTTTATGACAGGAATATCATTTTATGTTCAACACTGAAACAGCCCATACATATGATGTTTTTATAACAAGAATATGCAAGACCATAAAACTAAAAATCAAGAGATCCATATTATGCATATAATGTCAACTAACTCGGATCATTACCGTATATGCATAGCTACGCAGGATGATAAAAAAAATAACACAGAACTACTAATCCCCATTTCAGATCTACACGAATTGATCTATTGAAAAAAATAAATAAATGGAGCCAAACACCATAAAAGATATGGACCACTCTCAATTTCAGCAAGCACGTGTTTGATCACATATCACGCAAGGTCCAGCACGCTCCAACAAAATGGACAGAGGATTTAAAAAAATAGGGATTTCAAAAAAAAGAATCAGTATATGGGAAAATCCATTTTGCATCAATCGAAAACCCCCTTTTTATCCCAAATCGAACCCTCCCCCCTTCCGTACTTAGTTTATCAAATCCCAAATAGGAAACCCCCAAATTTTGGGGTTATCCGTTACCACAATCGTAACCTTTCCTCATATTATAGAAATCGAAAGATCCCTCCAACCACCTACAACTCCCTTTCTAAAATACCTTTGGAACCCCCAACCATTAACTTGGGTTTCGAAATAGGGTTGACAGCAAAAACCAAAATCGGATGTCGTAGCTACCGGAACCCCTGGGTTTGTCATCTTGAATCCCTACATGGAATCGAATCCATATTTGATTCCTCACACAGTTTCAAGAGATGCACTGTACCTTTATTTTGCTATGTTTTTGGCGATCAGAAACTATAGTCGTTGCGAGAGAAGGGTCGACTGAGCCTCGTTAGCGCTGTCGTGTAGGGAGGATGCAGGCTGGTGTCACTCCTCTCTACTGTCGTGGAGGAGGGTGCTCGTTGTGGCCTTTGATGGCAGCTGGTAGCCATGACTTGCAGGCGATGGAGCCTCTTTCTCCGGCGTGCGCACACTGACAAAGAGGGAGACGAAGTGGGAGGAAGAGAAGAGAGATGAGAGGAGAGAGAGCGAGACTCCCCCTCCATCTCTTCTTTAACGAGCCGACACCCCCCCTCTCTTCCGAGAAAATTGGGAGTCGGTTACGACTTCCGTAACCTCCTCCCCCTTCCCTTCTTGCGCTCTGCAAGAATCGTGCCCTAGGCACGATTCTTGTAATCGGGCCCCTTTAAAAAAAATGTTGGGTCCGGGTCTGAGCCCCCCGCCCGACCTGCGATCCACGATGCTGTTGGATCCACCTTTAGCGTGGATCCGGGTCGCTCGTGAATGACGGATCCTCAGTTGGATCCTCGTGGGTCCAACTGTGGGTCTGACCCTTGTAGCAGAATTATTTTTTTTTCTTTTCTTTTTATCTTATAAATAATATTAATTAATTATTTAATTTAAAATTAACATTATATGTTTAATTTAACCCCCATTTTATGGGTTATTTACGAATTCGAATATCGGGTCCAAACTCTCCTACTCAAGATCCAAATTCCATTTTGGATCCAAGCTGATTATAAGAGTGGATTTGTCTGAAACTATTTACTGTTTTCCTTATTTCCTTATGATTTTATATATATATATATATATATATATATATATATATATATGGGTATATGGATCCGAAAGGTGGATCCCGGACCCATCTACGTACCATCTTAAATAACTATCCCTCAAATTATTTAATTAATTAAAATTATTGCACTTATATATGGATATAAGATTATACGAGGTAAATTTATTCGTAAGGATCCCTTTATGGGTCAAGGATCCGAGACTTGGATCCCAAGCCCAAATCACAATGTTATGAAATTTTGTATCATAATATTTTTAAATAAATACCTAAAAATTTATGGTTTTTACATCCCTACCCCCTTAAAAGAATTCCATCCGCGAAATTAAAATGTACCAAATAAGTGTGAGCAGTACTAAAATTAAATATCACACGAGCCTAATGATTGACAACTAAGAGATACCTTAGACCAGATCAGTCTGATCATCCTGTGTAGTAGTCGTAACGGCGTAAACCCTCCTATTGGTTTTCCGCTGACCCTATTGCGGCTGAGGTATCTGTTGCTGCTGCTGCGGTGATTGTTGTCCTCCCTGAGCCGCTGGCTTGTTCAGACAAAAAAGAGCAATGTGCCTTGGCTGCCGGCACTGATAGCAAACCCCCTTGAACAATGGGCAAAAACCTAGTAGATGGTTCTTGTCGCACTTGCGACACGTTGACGGAGCCTTTCCATGTTGTTGCCTCTCATGGGTGCATTGCTTCTTGCCACCTTGAGTCTTTTTGCCTGCATGTGGGTCCTTCCTCTTTCCGCCCGAAGCATCTCCTCCATTGATGCCTCCCTTTTGCGATACATTTCTAGACCTCTCCCAGTCCTTAGTCAGAACTGTAGCCGACTCATCAGGATGCGAGTTCGCAACACATCCTTCAATTCGTACACATACTTCACCACCCTTGCCTTCTCATTCTTGAAGAGGTTCAGACAGTACCTCTCGAGACTCCATAATCTAGTAGTGTAGTCCACCAAACTCATGGTCCCCTGAGTCAGATAAAGGAACTTTTGTTGCATTTGTTCTTCGGCGTAAGAGGGAAAGTAAGCATCCAGAAACTCTCCTCTGAACGTCTCCTAGGGAATCTCATCTCAGTCGGTGAACTTCACCCTTCGCAGAGTGTCCCACCACTTCTTGGCATCCCCTTTCAGACGGTACATGCCAAAAGGTGTCTTTCTGTCCTTGGGGATAGGTAGGACGTCGAACACTCGCTCCATTTCCTCGACCCATCTCTCAGCAGCCTTTGGGTCTGCCTTTCCAGAAAAAGTTGGCGGATCCAACTTTAGAAACCTTTCGAAGGAAACAACACCCCCATTTGAACTAATGTCGACCAGATGGTCACACACAGCTGCCTAAGCCGCCTGTGCTGCCTGAGCAGCTTGCACAGCTTGTGCCACCTGCATGGCCTGAGCCGTCTGCAGAGCCTGAGTCATTTGCGCTGCTTGAGCTGTCATAGTCTCGATCAGGGTCTGAATGGCCTCCATCATAAAGTCCCTTTGCTTCTGCCAATTCGCGGGAGCAGCAGTAGAGGATGAAGCACCTCTGTGGTTATACGACATCTAAAACGCACATACTTTCTACAAATTAGACTCTTATTGATCCTACCCCCTTAGGGTTGATCACGAACAATAATCGTTCAGAAAATCATACTAAGACTTTTAATTTCACACCAATAAAAATTGAACTATAATTGCAATCAATCATACAAGGTTCACATACTTTAAATAGAAGTATTAAATCGCCTTACCAGTGAAGAAGACTGCTCTGGAGGACGAGTCACAACTTGTTGATGCTTTAGGACAAGGCTCATATACCAAAAATAGAAATTTTAATACTCAAAGATGATAAAATTGCAAGTCTTTGTGGTGGCTCTAATACCAAACCTGTAACGACCCCAACTCATACCTTCTGAAAATGCAGAATATTTTTTTTATATAACAGTGCGGAAAACTTCCTAGAGACCCAAGGTCCTCACAGTTCTAATTCTCATTAGATAGCCAAAACACCACAAACGAACTTGCAACCATCATCCATAAGAACCAAAACAATTTCTTTATGTATGAATAAGAGTAAATTTCAGAGACAATGTTTTATTCGACTGAAAATAAAGTAACAACTGAAAAAGCAAGAAGGACTGAAGTAAAAGAAAGAGTCACTCTGTCCTCTGCTGAAGTTGTCAAGCCCAAGTATGACTCTCATCCATTCCCAGTAGCCAATCCAACCTCATTGTTCACCCTTCCTTGTGAAAAACCAACAAAGTAGGGTGTCAGAACCGAAATTCTGAGCACAACTACTTCTAAAGAAACCAAGTGAGACAAAGAACATGGATAAGATTTCATATAATGATTTAAGTGAGTGCAGATATAACAATTTGCAGTGTCTAACAATTCATACATGCGACAAATTGCATATACTCATCAGTCGAGAACAGTAAAGCAGTACCATATATCAGGAACTAAATAACCAAACATTGCAGCATGCTTTCAAGAAGTAAATTACCTACCACCACCATATCATGTCATGATATAGAGAACAATTCAAATATGCATGATCTAATGCATAACAGGAAGATGCATGACTTCTTTTGAATGCATGAGTCCTTTTGTTATCTTACCTTTAAGTTTTCTTTTTTCTTCGCATATGCATACCCTACTAAATACACACAACATTAAGTTCCTCTTTTAATTACCGTTGCTCGCGGATACACCAAACGGGTATAATCCCCGAGGTTAAGTAGGTTCCCAGGGTAGCTTAGCACACAATTTGTATTTTATTACTGGGTTCCAACTTAGCCATTGACTGAATCACCTTCGAAATATTAGACATCTACATCTAATGTCGGGGATATAAGAGACACCCTACACTCACAAGTGCAACTTCCTTGGTACCAAAACAATCACAGATGTGACCAACACACCACCCCTAGGTAAAGTGGCAAACTCTCCCTAAAACCGTGGCCAGGAGAAGGAACCTCAATATCGGGTTCAGGAGACAAAATTACAGCACACATAGTTTTTGTATCCTCACAGTCTCCCCAAGACCATATCTCTAAGATCTACATTCTTCAGATGAAACATCCCAGA
The DNA here is from genome assembly GCF_984573655.1 of Nuphar pumila. Taxonomy (NCBI): domain Eukaryota; kingdom Viridiplantae; phylum Streptophyta; class Magnoliopsida; order Nymphaeales; family Nymphaeaceae; genus Nuphar; species Nuphar pumila. Next base: position 52,771,499 of record NC_143250.1, on the reverse strand, counting down.
ACATATATTACACTATTCTTTTTTATTATATTTTTAATTTACCTCAATTCTTTAAGCTTGCAACACCATATGCAAAAGTAAAGTGAAAACCCGCATCCTCCCTTGCGGAAATCCTTACGGAACTCCAGCCCGTGAGGACAACTAGAACAATGTAGTAGTGTGTCATACCAACTTATGTGGTTTAAGTGATACAATAAAAAACATATGTGAAAGAAAAACAAACCCACAACTCTCCAGGTCGATGATGGTCCAATTAGGCCATCGGTGCATCACATAATAAAACCAAGTAGTGTTTATTCATAACACTAGACCAATAGTGCCAAAAGCATGTGCACTCATGCAAACATAACCCAACCATATGCATGTCATTTCTCAATCATATGCATTTTCACTATGTGTATTACCTCCATCACATACGTGTATCCACCCACGCATATCTCCTTTGAGTGTGTGCATGTGCACATAAATTAAACATTTTCATCAAGTATACATGCTTACGTAAATTGCCAAATATCAATAACCTAATAGTTATATGACAACACATGCTCACGTTAATGACTAATATCACTAGGCAAAACTTATGAGCACATATATCAACCTATCATGGAATGAATCGTATTATGAGCAGCATTAGCCATGACGAACATAGATATGCCATTGAGCGTGTTCCAACACGCATTGGGCTGTTGCTATGCCTGATACAACATCGGTCCAGCCGACACACCCCCATAGTTTCATAACAGAAAGTTTATTTTCTGTTTGGCACCGAAACAACCCACGTATATGCAGTTTTATGACAGGAATATCATTTTATGTTCAACACTGAAACAACCAATACATATGCAGTTTTTATAACAGGAATATGCAAGACCATAAAACTAAAAATCAAGAGATCCATATTATGCATACAATGGCAGCTAACTCGGATCATTACCGTATATGCATAGCTACGCAAGATGATAAAAAAAATAACATAGAACTACTAATCCCCATTTCAGATCTACACGAATTGATCTATTGAAATAAATAAATAAATGGAGCCAAACACCATAAAAGATTTGGACCACTCTCGATTTCAGCAAGCACGTGTCTGATCACATATCACGCAAGGTCCAGCACGCTCCAACAAAATGGGCAGAGGATTTAAAAAAAATAGGGATTTCAAAAAAAAGAATCAGTATATGGGAAAATCCATTTTGCATCAATCGGAAACCCCCTTTTTATCGCAAATCAAACCTTCCCCCCTTCTGTACTTAGTTTATCAAATCCCAAATAGGAAACCCCCAAATTCTGGGGTTATCCGTTACCACAATCGTAACCTTTCCCCAAATTATAGAAATCGAAAGATCCCTTCAACCACCTACAACTCCCTTTCTAAAATACCTTTGAAACCCCCAACCATTAACTTGGGTTAAGAAATAGGGTTGACAGCAAAATCCCAAATCGGATGTCGTAGCTACCGGAACCCCTGGGTTTCTCATCTTGAATCCCTACACGGAATCGAATCCATATTCGATTCCTCACACAGTTTCAAGAGAAGCACTGTACCTTTATTTTGCTATGTTTTTGGCGATCGAAAACTATAGTCGTTGCGAGAGAAGGGTCGACTGAGCCTCGTCAGCGTTGCCGTGTAGGGAGGATGCAGGTTGGTGTCGCTCCTCTCCACTGTCGTGGAGGAGGGTGCTCGTTGTGGCCTTCGATGGCAGCCAGTAGCCATGACTTGCAGACAATGGAGCCTCTTTCTTCGGCGTGCACACACTGACAAAGAGGGAGACGAAGTGGGAGGAAAAGAGGAGAGATGAGAGGAGAGAGAGCGAGACTCCCCCTCCATCTCTTCTTTAACGAGCCGAAGCCCCCCCCCCTCTCTTTCGAGAAAATCGGGAGTCGGTTACGACTTCCATAACCTCCTCCCCCTTCCCTTCTTGGGCTCTGCAAGAATCGTGCCCTAGGCACGATTCTTGTAATCGGGTCCCCTTAAAAAAAATTGTTGTGTCCGGGTCCGAGCTCCCCGCCCGACCTGTGATCCACGATGCCGCTGGATCCACCTTTAGTGTGGATCCGAGTCGCTCGTGAATGACGGTTCCTTAGTTGGATCCTCGTGGGTCCAACTGTGGGTCCGACCCTTGTACCAATTTTTTTTTCTTTTCTTTTTATCTTATAAAAAATATTAATTATTTATTTAATTAAAATTAACATTATATGTATAATTTAACCCCCATTTTGTGGGTTATTTACGGATTTGGGTATCGGGTCCAAACTCTACTACTCGGGATCCAAATCCCAACTTGGATCTGGGCTGGTTATATGAGTGGATTCGTCTGAAACTATTTACTGTTTTCCTTATTTTATTATGATTTTATATATATATATATATATCAATATATATATGGGTATATGGATCTGAAAGGTGGATCCTTGACCCATTTACGTACCATCTTAAATAGTTATCCCTCGAATTATTTAATTAATTAAAATTATTACACTTATATATGCATATAAGATTATACGAGGTAAATTTATTCGTAAGGATCCCTTTATGGGTCAAGGATCCGAGACTTGGATCCCAGGCCCAAATCACAATGTTATGAAATTTTGTATCATAATATTTTTAAATAAATACCTAAAAATTTGTGGTTATTACAGACATTTTATTGGGAAGATCAGTATTGTTTGTTATTATTTAAATATTACCTCTTTCTCTCTGCATGTTTTTTTAGTCTGAATGGAAGATTTGGTTACACTTATTTTCACTTCTATAATAATGAGTAATAGGATCTTATTTGCTCATTGTTCTTACTTAACAACAAAGTTATAATCCTGAAGCATACAAAGAGTTGATGGAATTCGCAGACATCCCCTGTCTATAGTAGGATTTAAAATCCTATTGTATCACTGCACATGAACAATGTCAAGAGTAGTGATTTGCATTTGCAAACCCAAACAAGGGAAGAACTAATTTTCTATTTTTTGATAAGCATATAATTAACTTCAAAAATAATTTCATTTGTTGGTACAAAAAAAATTTGTTGCAATTACAAATATATATTACAAGAATAATGAATGATATTTTTGCAGATTAGAACTAACATGGATAGCAAGATTATTAGAGCACTCTCTGTCAAAGGATGCTTGGTGACAGCTTCTGTCTAGTGTTGCACTTGTCAGTTGTATATTCTGTTGCAAGGAATAAGTACTGGCAAAACAGAATTATGCAGTAATTATATTGGAACAAGGCTATCTATAGCTAATTTCAGATCGCTTCTACTAATTCTGATTGATCTAAAATAAGTTGTGGTATTGCCGAGGATCCAACATAAAGTGTTCTGCAAACTATCTACAGAGCACCGGGTCTGTACTCAATTGGTTTGCATTGACAATGGATTTGTTGTTTGGCACAAGTCGAGCTTGGGTGAGTAGGTAAGATAAGAGTCTTGTAGCAGCTTTTACAATATCAAGATCTACCACTTTTTTTTTTCTTTTTTTGGTTTACAGCTACCTCTCATAGATATTGATTGGGAGTTGTTGTATTTGCAGTCCAAGAAAGGAGACTATCTCTCCATCTGCAATGCCTGTTATGATCCTAATACATGCTATGAGCCTATACTGCAATGCCTGCTATGATACTAATGTGAAGCAAGCGTATGACGCTTTCTATGATACCTAAAAGTCTCAAAGCATAGTTTAGTTTCTACATTTTATGTTAAAGAGTATTGGTGGCAGCGGTGGCTTGTGATATTATATAAAGTAGCTTTTAAAGTTCATACTTTTAGTTGTCTTGTATCATCTGTAATAGTTTTGAATGATTTGGGCATGAAAAGTGTTAGGGTATTTGAAGGGGTTGTGGTGGAAATGATCTGGGCAAAGGATCGGTATAGTGCGTGGTAGACTAGTGAGAGGTGTAAAGCTTTTTTGAGCCTGTTAGGGTTCTTTATATTTTTTTTTAGACAGAGAAAGCTGGCGTTAGGCAGACTATACAACCATATACCATTGGGATTCCAACTTGTAACATCCCAACTCAAGGTGACATGCACTAACTGTTAGGGTTCTTCATTTTTTCTAGTGTTAGTTTTACTCCTATTTTGCTGTTATCCTCTTGGCTGCAATTGGGTGGCATTCATCAGTAACTCGTGGGGCTGCATGTGTACTGAGGCCTTCTTGCAATTGGTTTTGGTTAGGATTCTTCTGTTTAGGATCTTTTATGTTATTGCAGATGCTGGGTGGACGTATGTCATCAGTTTTGGGTTGTTTATGTTTGTTGTTGCTGCTGGTCTTGATCTGTTGATGATGCGGCTACTACAAGTATCTTGGGTCTCTCAACATTTCAACTTCCGGCCTGTTTGTGTGCCGTGGAAACCTATGGGTTTCCATAGAAATGCACACAACCCCATGCATCTCTGTGGGGCCTGTCATCCTCTTTCTGTGCTAAAAGAAGAAAAATTCTTCCTGTGGTTGTGGTCGGACTTGAGTTCCGAGGAAGATAGCTATTCAACAGGTGGCGAGTGGAATCGTAGAGCTCTCTTCCACGGTACAGAGGGAATGGAGTCGTCAGGTGAGCGAGGGAAGAGGAAGGGTTGTTGGATCTAGGTATTGGATACAAAGTATGGCTATTAGTTCTCACAGAAGAAATCATCACTAAGATAGTGGGCCCTTGAAATGCAGTTATATGTAACTAATACCCTATTAAGGAGGTGATTATTATGAGGCATTATTCTCCAGAATCAATGGTGGATCATATCAATCTTTTTGAGTTGCCTATATAGTTAATGTTACGCTAAAACAGAAAAACTAGAAAAAAAAAAAGAGATTTTGTCAAGAGGATTGAGGTGATCTGATCACTACATCGAGAACGGGTTGGAATACCTCAAAGGAAGTCATCACACAGATAGAGTTTTGACTCCTTTTGATGCACATGCCCCACAGTTCTTGACCACACCTTAAACCAGTTTAAGAAACTTTCCTGGTTTTTACGGAGGTCGGTTGTTGGGGAAGAGGGAGAACCCAAATGAGAAGTATTTTGGTGATCAGTTAACCATGGTTAAACTAAAGGGCTTTGTCAGAAGAATTAGTTTGTAACGACGATGAGAAAGGTGAAAACTAATTTGCAAAAATGCAAAAGGTAGGGACTACTTTGCAAATTGTTTATAAGGTATAGGGACCAATTTGCAAAAAAACCCAATATAATATTTCGACATTCCAATATTGACAAAAATTTTATGCGATAAAAGAACTTGCTTGTGTGCTTATCTCACGGGTGTCAATGGGTCGGGTTTGGTTCAAATCCAGGTGAAACCAGACTTAGCCTTGATTTTCGGGTATAGTATCAGGTGAACCCGGATCTAATCAGACCTGCCATAAGAGAAACCATACTTTGACCCGATAAAAACTACTTGAATCAAAACCGGGCCATACCCAGTAAAATAATATTTTTTATCATTTTTACATTGAAAAATTGGGGGTGTTAATCGGAACTCGGGTCGGGTATAAAATTTCACAAACTATACCTAAGGGTGTCAATGGGTCGGGTTTACCCAAACTGGACCCGTATCAAACCCTATAGGGTGCGATAAATAAGACAAACTAATTAAGAGTTGGGTTCGGACCCTAAAGTCTGATTAATCCATGAATCCGGGGTATAGTTTGTGAAATTTTATACCAGACCTAGGCCCGACCCAAGTTCTGATTAAGACCCATAAATTTTCAATGTAAAAATGATAAAAAATAATATTTTATCGGGTATGGCCAAGGTCTAGTTCATGTAGTTCTTATTGGGTATGATTTCTCTTATGGTGGGTCTGATTAGACCCAGGTCCTGACCCGATATCATACCCAAAAATTGGGGCTAAGTCTGGTTCCACCTGGATCCGAACCAAACCCAACCCGTTGACACCCCTAACTATACCCAACTCCATATATTAATTGGACCTTCGGGTTTCGATCCGAGTCTTAATCAGGTCTTTTTATTTTTCACCATACCGGGGTCTTATAGGGTTTGGTATGGGTTGGGTCCAGGTAAACCCGACCCGTTAACACCCTTAGTTTCTAGGGGTACCAAGATGTACAAGACATAAAAAAAAGCTGTGGGATATCCAACAAAAAATATTGACAGCGTTGGTAGTCGTGAGTAGTAACAAAACAATGTTGCCACTCGGTTGGGTTCCACTCATACCCTATGTCACCTCCCATCTCTATACTGCTTTGCAATTTGCAATCTTATTGATTCAAGTGGTTTTGATCGAATATGACAATATAGATGGATTCAACATAGTTAATTCAATAATAAATCTTATTTTTGAAAAAACTATGATTTTTTTAAATCACAAAATTTTATGTTTTAAAAACCTTTGAGTTTTGAATCTTTAAAAAAATCCTTCATACGAGTTAGATTCTGATGATTTAAATGTTGGTCTTTACTAAATGAATGATGCAGATCACATCTATGAAGGCCGATTTGATCAAAAGAGTTTGCAATAATGAACTCCAAAAGAGGAGTATGAAGATAGAGATGACTTTGGGAATCGTTGGAAACGTTGCCACTTGGGCACATAAACAGTGTGACAAATATAAACATTTAAACAAAAAATAAGAAATTGACTGGCCATTTTCTGGTAAGTATAAACTGAAATTAAATTTTAAAAAATTTATTTGTAAACATTAATTAAAAATTGGTTTCTATTTATTTATTTATGCTAAAAATTACAAGATTTATAAAAATGTTCAAAATATTGCGAGATTTTGGCTGTCCATATTTACCAAAAGAATGGTTTGTTACTATCGACAGAACCCTAATTCCCACATTTACAGTATAGGTTTGCCTCCTTGAGTCCTTACTCTAAGTCCGCAAACACACCCCCGCGTCCAGTGTCTACTTAGTCGTGTCCATGTGATATGAAGCTGAGAGAGCCTTAGCTTACTATTTAATCGAAGCGCGCGCGCGAAGCAAGAACGATCCACAAGAGAGAGAGAGAGAGAGAGAGAGAGAGAGAGAGAGAGAGAGATGGGGTGGTCTCACCCTGACATCTCGTTGCCGGACCTCCTGTTTTTGGTGAAGGGGTTCGTCGACATCGTCGTTCTGGCGTCCGGCCGCCAATCGTCGGGCCTCCCCGCTCACTGGGACGCCCCCAACGTCAAGAAAGCCCTCCAGTGGGGACTTTTCTTCGAGCAGGTCAGTGATCGCACTGATCCGACCCACCCAACCTCTCTCATCACTTCTCTTTGTAACTCGTCGTTGAGTCGATTTTTTTCGGTGTTAGTCCCAACAATTTGTGTTTTTTCGGATCGATGAAAACGTCTGAGTGTTAGTTTTCGTGATTGATTTGTACGGAAGATCGTTCTTCGTTGTTTTAAAGCCCGGAAATCTTGATGGGGACTTGTAAAACCCTCTTAGGGCTCTTGGGGGAGCCCTAGAAACAAGTGATTTAGGCGAATTCGCGTACCCAAACAACGTTTCAGCGCAATTTTGATCTAATGCCGCGTAGGGTACTGAATCAGTAATACGATACGCGTGATCCGAATAAAATTTTACTCCCGAATTCTTGATGCGTGATAGTCAAGAGTGCCACCTTTTGTAGGTTCAGTGCTAGGAAATCCTGGTGAGGTAATCGGGAATTATGGACCCTGTATACTTATTCATGAAGCATGAAGAAGATATATAGTCTACGAAAATGTTGGGGACATATGGGAGCCATGTGAGAAAGGTTGGCATGGTACAGGCAGAAGGAGTTAGGAAAAGTGGAAGACCACTGAAGGCTTGGAAGGAGGCAGTTAGAGGTGACATGAAAGATTGTAAAGTGACCTAAGTTGTAGCTCTAGATAGACAGAAATGAAGAAATATGACTCATAAAGACGACCCCATGTAGTTGGGATAAGGAATGATGGGAACCATGTGAATGATTTCTCATCAACCATTTGCTTATACAAATTCATACTTGGCATGCACGATGCTGTATTGTGCAGATATGAAAGCCAGGTTCACAGCTATGGTGAAAATGTATTCTGAATAATGCAGTCTACAATCTAGCATTTCCGTATAGGTCGAGCATTTATGCACACAGAATGCACTCCCAACTTCGATGGATTTTGAATATATCGAGTCCATCACTCAAGAGTTTGGAGATTAGACTGGAAGTTTGTCTATGGATTGGTTGTAGTCGTGTAGGTTTTGTTTTCACTAGGGTCAGGATATGTATATAAATGTAGAATTGTGCAGCGAAATCCTGATGTATGTAATTCCAATTTTCTGAAGTCATCGGAATGTGGTTTGCAATCAAAACAGTTGTTTAAGCGCTTGGACGCTCGATGTAAGCTAGTTGGCTTGAAGCCCATTGTCTTGTTCGATGTAAGCTGCTTGTCTGTCAGTATGTGGTTTTGAATCTTGACCATTTCTTGCAGAAAGTTAAGACCAGCTCCAGTAGACCCAGCCGAGTGACCAACTCTAATAGACCCCTCTCCAGCATCACAGAGTGCTTGACTGCAATGGATATGCCCCTTGATGTGAGCTGTTTGGCTGTGTCTCAGGGAAAATCTAAAGTAATCATGAAGGGGGTGAGCTAGGGTGTAGGGGGTGAGTGAGACCTGCAAATAGGGTAGGACTTGTTGGATTTTTTCCAAGAGTTGTCAGATCTTAGTCGTGTAATGGTCAGTCTTCAATGGGTGCTCAATGGGAGGAACAAGAAATGTGTGCTGGCCTGTGACATGACTTGCTGATGTCTCCAATCAGCATGTGGAACCATTTTAGAGCACAATAAAATCGTTTCGTATGAATCTTTTTGTCAATCCCTTCTCGCAGGAATAATGGTATCGGCTGGCACATTGCTAGGTTTCAAGAGACATTGTTTTGCTATTGTAGAATATTTACTCCATATAGACCCCAGTACACATGGGAACACTTGGTGGAGAATCATGGGACAATGTTGAATATGGTAACTCTATGATAATCCAACACAGTTCCGATCATATTTTCTGAAATGCTTCATGTTGCTGCCTTCCTGCATAGGATTTTGTGATGTCATTATGTACTTATCAAAATTCTGGCTCTTCAACTGCTAATTCCAGATTACATAATACTTATGCAGGTTTTTCGGAGAATTTCCAACTCAGCTGATTATCAAGAATCAGTGAAGGAACTGGATGCATCCTTGCTGGAACTGACTTCAGATCCTTCTTTTCCTCAGGTAGTCAGTATGAAATTTTGGTACAATGAAAGCAACCATAGAAGCTTCCCTTACCATAAAATATGTACTTGATGAAGATTATTGGCTACTTGGTTAGTTTGGCAAGCATAGTTTACAGGTGTCTGCTACTTTTTGAACTGCAGGGTCTTGCTCATTTCTCCTCTGCCACCCTCATGAAGGCAAGATATTTTGTGGTGGAGCGTTTACTCAATGCGCTACCACTTAGGGATGCACAATTGCATGCTCTATTATCTGCAGTGGTTGAGTTGGATTTTGATGATCCCAGAATGTCCCAGGAATCTGAGCCCCTTGTTTCTTATGTTAACAAATTGGTGTCTTATGAAACATCTAGAGGTATACCTGAAAGTAAAAATGGTTGTACAAAGCAATTAGAGACACCATTAGCCTTCAAGGAAAGCCACGTTGTGCACGATGAGTCTAGCAAAGCTGATAGCTGCAAAACCAGTGTTATGGGTCCTGTACCATATTTGGATCCCTCTACTATTAATCCCAATGTAATAAGCTATCATGGTCATTCAGAATTTGTTATTGAAGAGCTCGTGAAAAGGCATAATATGGTTTCTTTCATGTCATCTTCTGAAGCAAGTTTGGACACTCTATCAGAAATAATTACAAAGAGTGCAGAAGTGGGATCTGTAAGCAGCATATGGCAAGCGCAAGCATGTGACAGCATAAATAAGTAGGTGATAGTTATACCTTTTACATTTGACTGTATAATAAATAAGTAGATGGTTTCATAATTTCAGGAATTGAATTGTTATTTCTGCGACTTCAGTCATATTGGGCTCTTGCAGAGCTTAGCTCTTCCTTGGGTGAGATGTGGTGCATTTTCTGAGAATAAGAAAATAAATAAATGTATGCATGTATTTTTTCTTTTAATGCTAGTGAATCAATATGTTATAAAGCTCATAGATATCTGATGCATTTGCATTTTTACTTTCTTTTCATTACAAGGAATATCCCAGAGTTACCGGAAGCGCCTAAGTAAAAGGGGAAGCGCGAAACGTCGCGCTTCCGAAGCTTGCGGGGAAGCACCACTTTTAAATGGGAAACACACTTCCCATCACGCTTCCCCCTCGCTTCCCCTATTTTTTCAATTTTTTTGTATTTCTTATTTTTTATTTTTATTTTTTTCGCTTCCCCTTCGCTTCCGGTTCGCTTCCTAGGTCGCTTCAGAGACGATTTCCGAATCACTCCTAAGTGGTCCCACGCTTCCCACTTCCTAAAATTTTGAAAGTGCCTCGCTTCCCGCTCTCGCTTCCTCAACTGGCAACCATGGAATATCCTATGCAAGTCTAAACATTGTCTGCATATTATGGTGGTAAACAAGGTTGTATGTATCGTATCGTAACCCATATCGGTGGGACCCAAAATAAGATATGTATCGTATTGTAAAAAATCATATTTTTTAAAAAAAAATAAAAATTCTAAAAATTCATAAAAAATTAGCAGAAATTCTAAAAAAACATAACACATAAAACAGTGATGAAATGCACAAAATGCAACTATACAATCACGTGTAAAGCATTTATGTCTATATGTGCTACATAACACATCATCAATCATCAAATCTTACAAGAATAATGCAAAATAGTAATATCTTCAATTAAGAACATGCCACAAGATTCATCAAAAAACATAAAAAACAAGTTTATGAATACTTAACACTTACAAATTGCAATACATAACTAAGTTTTTAAAAAGTATACCATCAATCATCATCAATATCGTTATCTTCTTGTTCTTCTTCTCCTCTTTCTTTGACATTCAAATCATCTCCAATATAAGTGGGGTCTTCGTCATCTACGTTCTGAGCTCCCTCCACATTTATCCATTGAATGTCCTATTCATTCAGGAGGTCTGCTTCTTGAACTCATTCATTTAATACATCGAAGTTCTCTAAACTGATGGGATTAAACTGTTCTTTATTTCTCCCTGATCACAACTTTTATATTTGTCTAAAAAGATAACATAAAAATTTAAAATTAGTTGAGTTTTGTATGCATAAAAAAATATTAAATAACATATGAATATGACAAATAAACTTTATAAATTTAAAATTACCTTTGCCTCGGTCATAAGTTATAGCGAACGTACACGAGGTCATTGAGCCTTTTGTGCTATAATTTGTTTATTCGCTTTGTATGAATCTACTCAAAGATGCTTCATTTTCTTTTGCATCTACTTGCATTGCATGTTTGACTTAGGATGCGAATAGCAAAAACTCTTAGGTTTGAAACATTACTCCCAAACCTAGTCCACCACATCTCCGAAAAAAAAAAAGAAAATGAAAAATCAATAAGACAATAACTGATACAAATCATATAATCATACAAAACATCATAACTAAATAACAATATGAAATTAAAATTGAAATACAACAAACAACAACTACGCCTTCATCCCAAAACAATTGGGGTCGGCGATATGAACCAAAAAAGAAAATCATTCTGGGTCTTCCACATGAATCCTTCTCCTCCAATCATTTCTATCCAATGCCATATCCTCGGTGAGGTTCAAAGCATTCATATCCTTTCTTATCATCTCCATCCAAGTCTTCTTAGGCCTACCCCTCATGGAACTGCCCTTCGATTGACAGATCTTGTTGTTGAGGAAATCTAGAAGAGTATGGGAAGGGAGGAAGAAGAGAACTCGTGCTTTTTGGGAATCAACAACCTCTCATTTCATTCGATCGGCTGCGATAATCCTTAATTATATTAAATAGGGTTACAACCTTTTTACAAGGACAAAAATGCCCTGTATAAGAAAAGTAAAATACAACATTATAAAACTCGATATGGATATGGATCCAATAAGGGATCCAATTCCATTCATATTCTAATACCCTCCCTCAAGTTGTGCATGGGAGTAAACCATGTGCAACTTGTTCTTCAGATACCAGAAACGGTTCCTTGTGAGACCTTTTGTGAACACATCAACGACTTGGTCTTCTGAAGACACATAAACTGGTTCAATTTCTTTGGATGCTATCTTTTGTCTGATGAAATGTTGGTCAATCTCGTTATGCTTGGTCCGACTGTGATGAACAGGGTTGATTGCAATTTGTATGACACTTTTATTATCACACATAAGATTTGAACTTGAGACATTCTCTCCCATCTTTGCAAGTAGATGCCTAATCCAGGTCACTTCAACTGTGGCAACTGCCATAGATCTATACTCAGCTTCTGTGCTAGATCTTGCCACAACCTTCTGTTTTCTGTTGCTCCATGAGATGAGATTTTTTCCAATAAAAACACAGTACCCTGAAACAAATGTCCTTTCATCTGGGTCCCCTGCCCAGTCTGCATTTGTGTAAGCCAATATCTCATGTTTTGGTGTGCCACATGAAGACTGAACATATGTGAGTCCATCACCCACCGTGCCTTTTAGATAGCGAAGAATACGTTTGACGACATCCATGTGACCAGTTTTCGGTCTATGCATGAACTGAGATACTTGATTTACAGAATATACGATATCTGGTCTGGTAAAAGTGAGGTACTGTAACATACCCACTATACTGCGGTACTTGCTTGCATCAGGATACAACTCACCATCACAAATGCTGAGCTTTTGATTGACAACACTGGGTGTAGGCAGAGGTTTGCAATTTGTCATTCCTGCTTTGGCCAGAAGATCAAGAGTATATTTGTGTTGAGTCAATGACATTTTTCCATCTTATCTGTCCACCTCTACACCAAGAAAATATCTCAGTTCCCCAAGATCTTTCATCTTGAACCGCATACTTAGTAGCACTTTAATTCGCTGAATGTGGTTAGGAGCATTACCAGTGATTACGATATCATCAACATATATGAGTAGGAAAACCACAGTGGTTCCATCCTTGTATGTGAATAGAGAATGATCTAGTTGGGACCGGATGAAACAGTGGTTCTGAATTTCTAAGGAGAAGCTTTCAAACCAAGATCTGGAGGCTTGCTTTAAGCCATACAATGCTCTGGTTAATTTACATACATATTCCTTTGGGTCTCCCTCTGCGTAACCTTGAGGTTGCTCCATGTAAACCTCTTCTTTTAAGTCCCCATGCAAAAATGCATTTTTAACATCAAATTGACTAAGAGTCCACTCATGTTCAATTGCCAGACCAAGAATAATACGAATAGTTCCCATTTTCACGACTAGGCTGAATGTCTCCTCGTAATCTTGACCGTATTCTTGAGTAAAACCTTTGGCAACGAGGTGTGCTTTGTATCGTTCAATGCTACCGTCCGGTTTATATTTAATCTTATAAACCCATTTTGAGCCAACAACATTTTTATCTGGGGGACGCCCAACTATCTCCCATGTTTGACATTCATAAAGCGCCTCAATTTCCTTATTCATCGCTTCAATCCATTTGTTAGAATGAATAGTTTGACAAAAACCAAGTGGTTCTTCGTGTTTTTCAATCTTGGATAGAAAAACCTGAAAATCCATTGAAAAATTATTATAACTCACCCACTTTTCAATAGGATGCCTTATTCTGCCAGATCTTCTTGGTGCCTCTCCGTTATTGGACAAGGCCACGTGTTCTCCAGCAGGCACATCTGTTTGCTCTTTGAGCCTCCTGGTATAGACATTTCCTTTGTATCTCAGACATTCTATTCTTGATGCCTCATCACATGTGCTTTCGGAAGCCAGATTAGTGTGTTCCGCAGCATGTGAAATAAGTTCAGCACTGAGCCATGGATCATACCAATTATCAGTAGTGTCAATATGTTCACGATTGTGATCCGCTTTATTCCCCAGAAAACTATTTTCATCAAAAACCACATTTCTGGAAATTCGAATTCTTTTACTTGCAGGATCATAGCACCTGTGACCTTTGTGTTCATCTGGATAACCAACAAATTGGCATATAGAGGCTTTGTCCTGAAATTTAGTTCTCATGGATCTATCAATATGTACATAACATATGCATTCAAAAACTCGTAGCTCATCATAATCTGGATGTACACCATGGAGAACATAATAGGGAGACTGATTTTCAAGGATGGGCATAGGAAGGCGATTTATCACATGAGTGGCAGTATGAAAAGTTTTTGTCCAAAGACTAACAGGGACGTTAGAACCATGCATCATGCTCATTGCACTTTCCACAATATGTTTGTGTTTGCGTTCAGCAATTCCATTTTGCTGTGGAGTGTACGGGAAAAAAACTCTACGATGTATCCCGTTATCTTGGAAAAAATCTAAAAATTCTTTGGAGGAATACTCACCACCTCCTTTATATTGTAGAATTTGAATATTTTGAGAGAATTGGGTTTTAACATAGGCATGTAAATGACGAAAAATAAGACAAACCGCTGAATTGTGTTTCATGAAGAATATCCAGGTAAACCAAGAAAAACTGTCAATAAAGGATACATAATATTTACTTCCAAAAGAGGAAACATTGGGGGTTGGGCCCCAAACATCAGAATATATTATCTCAAAAGTCATGAAGGTTCTTTTATTTATTTGATAAAAAGAAAGTACATGACTTTTGCAGACTTGGCAACTGGAACACATTTTATTCTTCAACGAAGATGAAACAGACTCTGGAAGGAAACCATTGGACACTAATTTTTCAATAAAAACTTGATTACAATGACCAAGACGGGAATGCCAAAGTTCTGACTTATTATATTAGGATATACTGAAAACACTTGTAGAGGCGTGATCGGATTTGGGGGGCTTCAGAACAGTGGAGGTTGGATCTTTATTGAAGATATACATATTTCCATGTCGCTCTCATTTAGCGAACATCTTTTTCGTTTGAAGATCCTTGACAAAGACAGAAGTAAGAGTGAATTCAACAGATGAATTGGTAGAATCAACAAGCTTAGAAACAGAGACAATGTTTTTCTTTATATTTGGTGCATGAACAACATTAGATAAAGGAATGGATGAGGATGCAGACAAAGGGATGAGGCGTTGCCTACATTTGAAATAGGGTGGTGAGTCCTATCTCCAGTTACAATATTAGATTTACCAAAATAGGGGATTAAAGTAGAGAACTTACCTGCATTGCCAGTGACATGAGCTGCTGCCCCAGAGTCAACATACCATATTCCATCATCATTCTGTTTCAGGTTCAGGTTAGCCATAACAGACAAGAGAAGGTCCTTAGCATCATCATGAACCCGAAAGATACCCGCAGATCCTGATTTAGCAACATTTCTATTGTTTTGTATTCTATTGCGGTTTTGAGGATTTTGGGGATTGAACCAGCAGTTGGCTTTGATGTGGCCACGTTTGTTGCACTGATAGCAAATGGGAACACTCTTGCTGTTTTGACTTCCTGTAAATGAATTGGGTGATCCATTGGGAGTGGGGAGCAATCCTCGTCCTCCTTGCCCACCCCTCCCTCTTCCTCGTCCTTCACCAAAATAATTGTTTGCACGTCCGCGCCCTAAACTAAAGCCTGTAGCAAGGACTTCATGAGAATCAGATTGTCCACTTGTTTCACCTGTTAAACCCTTCAACGTGGCCTCATATTGTAACATCTTGGCTCACAAATCTTCAAAGCTAAGGAGCTCAGGTAGACATAACAAAGAGGTCACAAACATATGATATTCTTGTCCCAATGCATTCAATGTCTGTTGAACCATGTCTCGATCTGATACCTTACACCCCACCGCAGCCAGCTCATCAGTGATACTCTTGACTTTGTTTAGGAATTCCATAATAGTCATAGTCCCCTTTTTGAGTAATTGGAATTCACGCTTAAGGTACATGATTCTACCTTCTGAAATCTGTGAGTATGTATGAACCATTCTTTCCCACAGCTCCTTGGCAGAGCAATCATCAGAAATGGCAATAAGAACTTCCTAGGATAAGGTGGAGGTAATATATGCAATTAGAGCTTGGTCATGTTTTATCCAGGAAACAAAATCAGGGTTTCGAGTGAGTTTAGTCGAGATAGCTTCACCTGCATCTTTAATTTCCTGCACAACAAATTTTGACGGGGCTGGGACAGATCCATCCAAGTGTCCAAAGAGGTCCTGACTTTTAATAAAAGGAATAATTTGTCTTTTCCAGGTCAAGAAGTTATTGTTATTGAGTTTCTTTGAAACAAGTTGACCCAAAAAGCTAGAAGAAAGAGCAGATTGGGAAAAAGAAGAGTCCATGATCGGATTGAGACCAAAGAGTTTTTTTTTTTTTTGAGATCAGGCAAACTGCAGGCTAACGATGTTGTTAGTAGAATCCAAATATCTCAAATAATATGTTGACGTGATTCAAACCAAGAAGCATATGTTGAAACTAATGTGTAACGTGATACAGAAAAGATACCCTCAACGAAATACGCAGATCAGAGTCCAAGGAATCAGCCAAAACGTATTGATTTTCTGATGTTAAAGACAATAACCCAGAAAAATGATGATTTAACAGCAACCCAGAAAAATAATATGAATGAAATAAAGCTAAACAGGATCGTATCACGTTTTAACAGCAACAATGAAATAAAACTAAACAGGATCGTATCACGTTTTAACAGCAACCTAGAAATACAAAGAATATCAGAAGAGACGTTAAAAGAAAAGAAGGAGATGTTAAGAGGGAGGAAGAAAGGAAATAGACAAGGGGTTTGAGGGAAAAGAATAGCAGAGGAAGAAAAGAAGAAAAGGTAAGAGGACGGTGGAAGAAGGGTTTGGATTTTTTTTTGAAGCAAACCTCTTTGACGCACTTTTCTGGAAGAGTCTGATGATGCCTTTAGGCTCTCTGCTCTGATACCATCGTAGAACTGCCCTTCGACTGGCAGATCTTGTTATTAAGGAAATCTAGAAGAGTATGGGAAGGGAGGAAGAAGAGAACTCGTGCTTTCTGGGAATCAGCAGCCTCTCATTTCATTCGATAGGCTGCGGTAATCCTTAATTATATTAAATAGGGTTACAACCTTTTTACAAGGACAAAAATGCCCTGTATAAGAAAAGTAAAATACAACATTATAAAACTCGATATGGATATGCATCCAATAAGGGATCCAATTCCATTCATATTCTAATAACCCCAACCTCTTTTAACTAATATATTTTCCCATTTCTCCATCCTTCTAACTAGAGCATCATTAGGCCTTCGCCGATTATGTCCAAACCACCGTAAACGATTCTCTCTCATCTTATTTTCAATGGATGCAACGCCTACCTTCTTACGTATCTCCTCGTTTCAAATCTTTTCTTTTATTGTATTTTCACACATCCATCTAAGCATACGCATCTCAGCTATACCCATTTCCATTTTTTGAATATGATGTCTCTTGGCAACCCAACATTTCGTACCATGTAGTAAAGCGGGCCTAATTGTCGTCCTATAAAACTTTCCCTTCAACCGCAATGGCATTCTACGATCGCACAACACTCAAGTTGCACTTTTCCATTTCATCCACCCAACATTTATCGTATGATTTACATCTCCATCAATTTCTCCATACTTTTGAATGATAGATCCCAAATATTTGAAACAGTCATCCACCGGTATTTCTTGCTCACCAAGCTTCACTACACTCCCATCACTACTTCGTTGCTTACTAAACCGACATTCCATATATTTTGTCTTACTCTTACTCAACTTAAAACCTCTTGCTTTCAATGTCTGTCTCCATAATTCTAACTTAGCATTAACCCCAGCTCTAGACTCATCAATCAAAACAATATCATCAGCAAACAACATACACCACGACACATTTTCTTGAATTGATCTCGTAAGCTCATCCATCACTATAGCAAATAGGAAAGGGCTTAATGCATATCCTTGATGTAACCCAACCGTTATAGGAAAATTGGTTGTCACCCCTCCACAAGTGCGGACATTGGTTACTCATCCACTCCCATATACGAATCTGGTGATACCCACTTTTTAAATCGATTTTGGAGAAAATGGCAGCACCAGCTAACATGTCAAACATATCATCCAAACGAGGGATGGGAAAATGGTATTTGACAGTGATGCGATTGATCGCTCGACTATCTACACACATGCGCATGGACCAATCTTTCTTAGGGGTGAGTAGGGTGGGTATTGCGCAAGGGCTCACACTCTCACGAATAAAACCTTTTTGCAGTAAATCCTGAATCTGCCTCAACAACTCGGCATGCTCAGATGAGTTCATGCGATATGCGGGGACGGGGAGGTTAGGAAGACTCGACCCTAGAACAAAATCAATAGCATGCCGCACAACTCGCATGGAAGGAAGGCCATCTGGGAGGTCATCTGGCATAATATCGTGAAACTCCTCAATAAGGGGCGCGATGTCCATGGGAACAGGCAATGACGTACTCGTCGACGACTTAGCCACCAGGGCATAACAATAACCATCCTCCCGACAATGGCTCAAGAAAGACCGGTAGGATAGGCCTGCAAGCCGGGAAACTGGCTTAGGCTTATCCACCGTGGGAAACTCGGTCTCCTTGATGGGGAGAAGGACTATCTTATGACCCTTAAACATGAACGAGTACGTGTTCCTACGGCCATCATGAATGGTCTTGCGATCAAATTGCCAGGGACGTCCCAAGAGGATGTGACACGTGTTCATGGGGGCTACATCACACCACACCTCATCGTGGTAATGCTCCCCCATGAAAAACCGGACTAGACAACACTGGGTGATAAGGACCTCGTTTCTCTTCTTGAACCATGTCATCTTATAAGGTTGGGGCAGTTTCTCCGTTTTTAGGTTCAAGGTGGATACGACACTCTCGGATACCATATTCTCGCACGCCCCAGTATCAATGATAACATCACACGCGTGCCCCTCACAGTTGCACCGGGTTGTAAAAATGTTATTCCTCAACCATTTTGTCGGGGCCGACTCCCGGGGTGCGGTCAAAACATGACGAATGGACAACAAATTTTCGACGTTGCCATCGAACTCTACGACTTCCCTCTCGTCATCTCCTTCAACAAACGACTCACCCTCGCTCTCACTATCGGACGTTGACTTAACAATGCCCTCTACGAAATGTATGTTCTTGCTCACGGTGGGGCACTTGGACGCAACATGACCTAACTCCTGACACCTAAAACAACGAATGGTAGACTCACTGGGCTTGGCTTTGGATCTGGTGTGGTAAGCGGGTCTGGACTGGTCGGGTTTGCTAGGGTCAACTCTAGGGGTGGACTTTGAGTCTTCCTTCCTAGGGGAGCTCGCTCCCCTGCTAGGGAAACTCGACTTGGGTCGACTGGACTGGTCACTACTGGAGACTCAATAATCCTGCCTCATTTTCAACTTCTCCTCGATGTTCTTGACATAACTGCTTGCCTGATCTAGAGACTCGACTGTGACACAACTGAAGTCATCAGAAATAGCAGGACGAAGACCAGAAATATACCTCGTGACCTGCTGGCCAGCGGTCTCCTCGATTTGCACTCGTAGGGAAAGACGGTGGAACTCAGCAGTGTACTCCTCCACAGTTCGGGTGCCTTGACGCAAGGTAAGGTACTCCTTGTAAGCTCTCTCAGCGTGATCTGATGGCACGAACTTAGACTGCATTAACCTCTGCATCTCCTCCCAAGTCTGTACGCGCTCTAGCCCCTGCCGCTCCCTCGACCTCTGCAGCTCAACCCACCATGTCTGTTCTAGGCCTCTCAACCGAGTAGAGGCTAGGGAGACACGACGGTGCTCAGCGGCAGTGTGGTAGTCAAAGAAGAACTGGACGACATAAGACCAGTCGAAGAACTGCTCCACATCGAACCGACCTGCGAACTCTGGAAGATCCAGCTTCACCCTGTATGTGGAGGGGTGCTCTTGTGCTCTCTGCTGACGGGCCTCCACCATGCTTGTTGGGTACTCGTTCTAGAAGGCGTCATCATGACATCATCTCCTTCGTCACGATGTTGCTCTCCTGGTAACTGATGCTGATGAACTCCGACGACCTGTGGTCGGCGCTCTGGTCGTGCCGGTCCCTATTGAATCTGCGTAGGAATCTGTCTCTGTCTGGCTCGCTCGTGAGTGTGAACCATCTGCGGCCGGCATTGTGGCACCGGTATGACAGGTGGTCCTACTATAGGTGGAAGGGTTGGTCGGGTCTCGGGCTCTAGGTGGGTAGGAATGGGATAATACGGGTTTGGGTTATGGGTCGGGCTAGGATAGTGGTGTTGGGTCGGGTATGGTATTGGGTTTTGGATCAGGGATAGGTTAATGGGTTGGTTCTGGTGCGAGTATTGGGTCTGGTTGGTATAATATTGGGATGATTCGCCCGATTGGATATGGATCGGGTCTAGTCCTAAGCTACTCGTCGAACCCAGAATAGGATGGGCAGGACCCTGGATCGAGTTGTGGTGTGAAAAAGCTTGGTTCGAACTCAATCCTTGATCCATAACAAATTGGGTCTGGTTTTGACTCGTCTCAAATTCAAACTGGTGCTCCGTCCGGGTACGATACAAATTTGGGTCGGCATTGGATCCATTTTGGGGTTCAAACATAATGGGTTTGGTCTGGTTCGGGGCGAACCGTGAACCAAACCCAACTGGGTAGGTCGGGTAAGGGGGTTTGGAACTCGGACCCACTCCCGGGGACCCAAAGGGTGGACCCCAAGACCCGGGCCTGGGTCCCGTACTAGCAAAGTCTGGTCTGGACCCTCTCGGGTTCGGACCCATCCACATAGATCCGTGAACCCCTGCACGCAGGTGGGCTGCAGTAACTCCCCCACGCGCAGGCTCAGGGAAGTGGGTCACGGGCCTGTCTGTCGCTGTTGTGCCAGCAGCCTGGCCCAGCGTCACGCTGGGGCCTTGGGACCCGGATCGAAGCTGCGACACAGGCACGAGGCCAGGCCTGTGCACTAGAACTCACGCTGGGATACACGGCCAGAGCCCCGTGACTTGGTTGCCCAACACCGACAACCTGATTATTAATTGTGACAGGTCCCGCAGTGGGAGACGGTACCAGAATTGGGGTGTTGGCGTGACCAAGACAGACCGGCTGACCTGATTCAACTCTGGAAACAGGTACGTGGTGTTAGAAAGTGACTTTGAATATATTAGGTTCAATAATGAACCCATACACATGCACATGAAGTGCGAATAAACCCACTCAATGGAACAACACAAGCACATCATGTGCTAATACATAAACCCATAAAAGGGGTAAATATGACTTAAAGTCATAAGTTGAATATTATTGAAGAAAAAAGAAGAAGAGGGTAAAAACCCTATACAATGGAGCAAATGCTCCTTTAAGGAGTGATCTACACAAGGGGGAAAGATCCCTATTTATAAGCCTTAAAGGGACCACCTTGGGGGCTCCCAAAGGAGACGGAGAGCCCCCAATGGTCACATTTGTGACCGTTGGGGGCTCCCAACGTCGCTATTGGGAGGCCCCCAATATGGTACGAAAACAAAAAATAAAAAAAGAAAAAAGAAAAATATTACAATGCATATTCCAATTGGAATATGCGTAAAATGACAAATTACAGAAATACCCTTGAGGGTATTTTAGGAAGAAAATATACATATATATATATAAATAGAGATACGTATATATATATATACATTTAAGGATTATATTTCAACATACATATATGTGTACTCATACACATATTTTAACACCCCCCCTCAAACTTTGCGGGGAAACGAAAAGGTTGAAAAAGGCGCAAGACTCCAAGATGCTTCCGTAAGGATGCTATTGAAACTTGTAAATGCTTTTCTTCAATTGCTTTCTAATGGTGAACATATGTCCCGATCCATCCGAGGTACTTCCTTTTATCCTATCTCCAAGATCCTGTGGAATAACAACAAAGAAACAAGTAAAACATATCTTTGCACTTTACTCAAATGGAACATTTCTAACAAGATTAATTGAAACCATATCGGATGACACATCCGCAAAACAATGGTGCAAAAATATAACTTATGCATAGAAATTTGAAGCACATGATAGGATAATTATTTTAGCATGAAAAGTAAATTTAGAAAACCAAAGTTTCAAAATCATACATCATGTTAAAGAGTGAGCGGAAGCAAATTATGCGGAAAATGAATTGCAAGAATGCATAATGCATTCATAAGGTTCAACATTGGACAAACATAACTCCATAATGGAGAATAACACAATGGTTCCCTAAGGGACACCACAGTAAGCCTACGAAGAGGCATAAGTTACATATGCTTTATTGAATGAGAGCCTAAAAGGCCATAAAGAGCATATGCATATACTATCATGAAATGAATTAATACTTAAAGGAATCATTAATGAGCTCCAAACATGTAATGAAGTGCCAAACAAGAGAAACGAAGTCTTCAAGCATACTTTAGACAAAATAAACACAAGAGTTCACAAGGTTTTAAATCCATTTACGAGGCAAAACGAAGAGTGTTATTTGAGTAGAGAATCTTACCCATTTAGGAAAATCTCACTCAATTGACAAAAAACACTATAAGCTACTAGATCAAGAATATAAATATAATGTCATTAAAGGTCCAAGACACACACAAAGGTGTGCAAAAGAATCTCTTGTCTACATATAATAATACTTGAAATGAGTGCATCTACGACAAGAACAAGAGAATACACGCCAACATGGACAAAAAACATCTCTTGTCTACGTAAAAATACACTCAAAACCAAGTATGTTCAGCTACTAGAACAAGAGTAACAAGTCAACCATGGGCTAAAACACAATACATCTCTTGTCTATATAAGATGACACTTGAAATGAGTGAAATAAGCCAACCATGGGCATACATCTCAGCGACTAGAACAAGGACACAAATGCCAACATAGGCTAAAATCACACACCATGGTGTGAATCAACGTGCCTTGAATCTACATATAATAACACTCAAGACAAGTGTGTTCAGCTACTAGACCAAGAGAGCAAAAGCCAACAAAGGGCTACCAACACACGAAGGTATAATAAAATTCTTGTCTACATATGATGACACTTAGATAAGGGGCATAAAATGAGAAGACTTTTGATGCAATAAAACTTGTAATGAAAAAATATAAATAAAACCTTGAAATAATATTCTTCAAAAAGAATACCCATAACAATATCATTTTGGAATAAATGTGTGAATATACAGACACCAAGAACACTTGTGCACAAAAGCACAAAACATAAATGTGCAAATGCACTCATATGATTCATAAACAATAAAAGGTTGGGCAATAATCCTCAAAACCTTGATTTTGATATACCTTAAAACATTTAAGGTTTCAAACACCATATATCCATCACATTTACATGTAAATGAGAGCATTCATTAGATCAATGGTGAAAAGAGAAAAAATGAGTGACACACTCATAATTAGAGATCATATAACAAATCATTTTAGAGTCCCAAGGTGCCCATAACTCACCTCAACAACCATCTATAATATGGCAAGTGGACAATCTAGAATGATATAACACGAGGTGCCCATAACTCACCTCAACAAACATCTCTAATATAACAATAATAAGGCCAAAACAATTATCATTAAAAAAACATGTGATGGACAAATATAAATACCACAAAAAGGCAATAAACACTTTAGGAATCACTTTTCAAAGAAAAGAGGACCGATTAAAAATTGAATCAAAGGTCTAATATAATCAATCACAATAATATGCTTTATAACAACAATTTTGCATAAACACGAATTATGCTTAATCTTCAAAAGAAGTCATTTATACAAAAAAGACTTATTATGCAACTAACACAATTATGAAATATTAAGCAACATCATGCGTAAGAACCGATTTGGAATAATCAAAAAGTCAAAAACAAGCCTCAACTATGATAGATATAAAGTGCAATTAAATGCACACCAAATGATAATAGATGCACTTTTATGCAATGCAAGATTTTTAAATGACAATAATCTTGAATGAGCAAATAACAAACTTAGGCCAATATAGGCATTCATAAAGATGGTGAAGTTTGAAAATCTTATGAAATCCACTATTGTAACTTTAAAAAATGATGCTCACAACCAATCTCAAAAGATCCACAAAGGGTTACAAGTATTAATGAATCTTCGAAGGATATTATGCAAGGGAAAAGATACTCACAAACAATCATGAAATCTTCATAAAAGAGTATATACTCACAAGAAGATTATAAGGACCGAAAGGCTCCTTAAAAAGAGCTCAAAAAACACACAAAATTCCCAAAGAAGGGGGAAACTCCACTAAAGTGAGAGAAATCCCAACAAAGAAGAATAATAGATTTATTAAAAAACCTTATGATAAAGTAAGATTGTACTATGGCATAAATCTATAAAATTAAACATTTATTGAGGAAAAATTCAAAAGCTCTTAAGTTTTATCAAAAAACATGACTTAATAGATTATTACCAACTCCTAATGTAATAAGTACGCAACAAACATTAGTGAAGACCATAAATTTTATAATGAGACAAGCTCTTTAAATCAAATTGAAAAATCTTTTAAGAGTATAAAGATGCAAAGAAAATCACCATATTCCATAAGACTATTTTAAAACTTAATTCAACCGGAATTATAAAAAAAAAAACTTTTTAATTAAATGTTGCTCATATAAAAAAGACACATTAGGTAAGTGAATCAAAACTTATTAAGGAATTTTTTATATATGTCAAGCATTTTTCGAAAAACTACATCTCACAAACATTTTAATCTTAACATACCTTTCTTTAAAGACTTACCATATATAAAAGGTATTCTTATAAACAAAGTTAGGTTTAAAATATAAATTCAAGGCTCCAATGGTCATAAATTTTTACCGACCCATTAAGTTTTGAGCAATCATATATCTAATTTTTCGTCAAACAAGTTATCATTTTAAAATTTTTCAAAGAAAACATACGAAAAAATATATATACGAAAAAGATTCAATAGAGTATCAAGTAACTCAAATTTTTATAAAAAGACATAATGACAAAGAGTACACATAAAAAAAGAACATATTAAATTCTTCATACAATACTTAAAGAAATAGAATGCATACCGAATAACTTTAAGAAAGAAAAGAGAGAGAAATGAATACTTCATCATTTTTCTTTAAAAATTTCTTGAATATCATGCTTCCCGATGCACCAAAGAGCAACTCGATCTCAACCTTGCTCTGATACCATGTTAGAAAGTGACTTTGAATATATTAGGTTTAATAATGAACCCATACACATGCACATGAAGTGCGAATAAACCCACTCAATGGAACAACACAAGCACATCATGTGCTAATACATAAACCCATAAAAGGGGTAAATATGACTTAAAGTCATAAGTTGAATATTATTGAAGAAAAATGAAGAAGAGGGTAAAAACCCTATACAATGGAGCAAATGCTCCTACAAGGAGTGATCTACACAAGGGGGAAAGATCCCTATTTATAAGCCTTAAAGGGACCACCTTGGGGGCTCTCAAAGGAGACGTTGGAGAGCCCCCAACGGTCACATTTGTGACCGTTGGGGGCTCCCAACGTCTCTATTGGGAGGCCCCCAATATGGTACGAAAAACAAAAAAGAAAAAAAGAAAAAAGAAAAATATTACAATGCATATTCCAATTGGAATATGCGTAAAATGACAAATTACAGAAATACCCTTGAGGGTATTTTAGGAAGAAAAAATATATATATTTATATATATATATATAAATAGAGATACGTATACATATATGTATACGTATCTTTATATATATATATATATATATATAAATATATATGTGTACATTTAAGGATTATATTTCAACATACATATATTTGTACTCATACACATATTTTAACACGTGGCTGTCTGCGCCGTCACCCAAGTTTGCTCATGTTTTTCACATTGAAGTCACGCGCGCATCTCCTGATGACTCAATGATCACGAGTCGATCTTCAATCCCATCGATGCGCTTCGACATTCCGGCTACCTCCTTGCCTACGCGCTATAGGTTTTCCTGGATCTTCGTCACCATGTCAAGCACCCGCAGCATTGGATCTTCGACGCCGGTTTCCTCCCACTCCTTGTCACTTGCTGGATCAGTCCTCGCCTCATGAGACATCACGTTGTTGAAGGAGGAACCCTAAGCTCTGATACCACTTTGATGCAGGAGGGCACGATGTTTTCATGAGACATATGTCGACGCTGCTGCTCTTCGACACAACGACAGAAAATGAAGATCACGTAATAGGCCTGACGCGGACGTTGATCTTTTGGTGCACAATCAGTCGTGCAACAGCAAATAAATCAAATGAAATGCTGAGCAAGGATCAGATCAATAGATCCGGCCAACAGTTTATTCAATGGACTGATATAGATTACAATGAACAAGGGAAAATAACAAACAAACTAATAACTAATGGCTGGATGCAAGAAACAAACGAAATAACGTGAAGGAAAAGAAACGCTGCTATGAACCAACAGAAGGAAAGAGGCAGGCTACGGTAAATTCCATATGCTACCCCCTGCATGCAACCCTATGATGGTCATTTAAAGGCTTCAGCTGGATCCGGGTCTCGGGTCCAGTCCCGGACCCGAAACAACTTCTGAGTGCTGCTGGATCTGGGGCGTCCCGGCCTGTACTCTCTGTGCTCGTCTGGAGTAGGTACGCAGAGGGACCTCTTTTCCGCGTCTCGGTACGGGAATCTGGATCGGATCCACTACTTGGGTCCGATCTCCAATCCCATGGTGCAAATCCGGTCCACTGCTTGGGTCAGGCTGTATGGATCCGGGTCCATCCTGCTCTGCATCAGTTCTTTACTGCATGTCTTCAATATGTCTCATCTCTATGGTTGTGTTAAGACATTATGTAAATGGTAAGCAGTTTCTAGTGCCCTTAAATATATCTTGTTTACTTGTATTACTTGTATATTTGTTTTAAGTTTATTTTGACATGTACCGGTTGTTAGTATTAAACTGAGAGCTGGCATTACTGAGCCATTTTCTGAGTTGCTTTTGTGGTAAGTTAAATAAATTTATTCTTGTAATTCTTTTCAGGAAAATGGAGAGAACAGTGGGACATGATCGATGGAAACAATGGAGATCAAGTTGTCTATCCTATTTGCTTAATAAGAGAACCCTCAACTTGATATCTGGAGTAAGCCTAATTTTTTGTTGTCCAAAGACTCAATGGGTTCAAGCTCTAGAGTCCTTGAGGGCTTCAACCATTAACCAAAATGGTGATCTGCTTGAGATGATTGTAAGTTGGTGTTGTTGCCAATCAAATTGAAAAAATACCTGTGGTTGTATTTTCTATGATTCAATAATCTATGAGTTTCAGGATAATACAAATAACCATACACACACAAATATGTAACACATGACTGCATAATAAACAGTCTTTCATATACTATCTAGTTATCATGACATTATCAAATTCTCATCACAAAATCCATACGACTACAAAAAAGAACTATATATGCCTACAAGTTCACATTAATATATACGAATTAGCATGTCAAGTTTACTGTTGTATCAACTTATACATATCAAGTTTATCATTCACCATGTAGAATTTCGCAAGAAAGTTATTGAATGAAAATGGGTGAGGTTGTTTTGTCCATAAATTTGGTTCTAAAAACTGCTTTCTGGTGCTTTGTCATTATGGTGTGGCGATTGATATTAGTAGCAAATTTGGCTATTCATGAAAGGGGCAGTCATACAAATGAAGGAAATTGTTAAGGCGCTCAGTGGTTTACATAACTCTATTCTTTCAACAATATACTGA
This sequence comes from Nuphar pumila, assembly GCF_984573655.1. Taxonomy (NCBI): domain Eukaryota; kingdom Viridiplantae; phylum Streptophyta; class Magnoliopsida; order Nymphaeales; family Nymphaeaceae; genus Nuphar; species Nuphar pumila. Next base: position 52,743,711 of record NC_143250.1, on the reverse strand, counting down.
GAACTTGAAGCTTTTTGTATAATCTTTTCAGGATAGCCAATTTCATTCATTCTTGGTGGTTTTTCTAGAAATTTAACGGTTGATGATGTAGCTTGCCTGCTAATTTTGAATATTGATCAATCTATTTGAGAAAGCAGCATATGCAGTTGAGCCATTTTTTTGGTGTATTTGGATGATTGGACATACAACACCATACTTCAGCGATAGCAATGATGCTAATGCATGTTTACTTTTGCATTGGCCTTCCACTAGTTTTGTCAATTGCTTTTCAACCTGTTTGTCTTTGTATCCACCAACTGATAATTGGATAAAGAATCTAGTTTCTTCTTTCAAGTTTTGTCTTTATTTCTATTGTTGTGTATTATATGCTGGAATGTGATCAAGCATCTTAGGAATACTCTTCCTGATGATAAAGGCCTGCATGTACCTTAGAAGATGGCTGGCCTTGGTTGTGATAATGGAAATGGTTGCTGATGAATGTTGTTAACAACTTAACAGGAGCTTTGCTTATTAGGATTAGTGTCAAGAACATGGAATCGACTGATTGAACAGTTCACATCATGTTTTTATGAAGTTATATCTGTCTCAAAGCTCTACCATGATGTGCACAGTTTACTTCAAGAAAGGTCACGATTTTTTGATCCTGCTAAGCAAGCGACGAATAGTAAGGTATATCTACATATCTTAGACTAAGCAAAAGCCTGGTGTACTCCAAAGCATAGCTAAATCATGGTTTGTCTTTCTTTATGCAGAAATCTGTGAAAATGCACCCTTTTTGTTAAAAAACTTAAAAATACATTTTCATCAAAAAAAAATGTAAAAGTGAGATGTCATCCAAAGCCTTTGATTTATGTTATCTAACATAAAATTAATGATTTCAGGATATGCTCTTATGACTTATTTTGGTGATTATAATATGCCAGGAAACTGATATTTTGGAGTATCTATCATCATTGCTGGACTCAAAACATTTCCAGTTGTGGAAATTACCCCCAGTTCTTGTGGCAGCTGGGCTCCCATCATGGTAGTATCTGATCTTTTGACCACATTGATTGAACTTCTTTGTAACTTTATATGGGGCATCCTATTGATAATCGCCACTGGTCTGCAAATTAAATTTTGCAGAACGAATATAAAAATGTTAGTATGTTGATAATGTTAAATTATGTACATAATCATATAATGTAATATATATATTATATATATATAAGGTAATACATATACATATATTAATATATATGTATATGTATCTACTTATTATATATATAAAATATATATTTCTATTTGTTTAGCCGTAGGGGTAGTTTAGTCTTTTCCTCTGTTTTACGCACATTCACATTATGAATGTGATTGTAAATTTATTTTTATTTTTATTTTTTTGTTTTTTATTTCTTTTATGTAAAGTACCAAAAGGTACCTTGGGGGGCCCACTAACATAGACGTTGGGCCCTCTCCAACGGTCACATTTGTGACCGTTGGAGGGGCTCTAACGTCTATGAGTTGTTATAAATAAGGGTTCTCCCCTTTGTATTTCTCTATGGCTTTGAGTCAAAGCCCAAGTGCTCAATAAATTGATTCCATTATTTTTATGCCTTTGCGCATTTGTGAGTTATTTGTGAGTTGTGCTTTTGTGCACAAGTGTTCTAAAGTGTTCTTATTGTGCATTCGTGCCGAGTTTATTATCAAGAATATTAAGGTCTTGATCTTAGTATCTTGTTGGAGATACTTTTACATGGTATCAGAGCCTCGTTGAAGGAGGAGGATCGTGCATCTCGTCACTTGTGAAGTACCTCGAAAAGTTTTGGAGTAAATCATCTACTTCGGGCAATATTTTAGAAGCAACTTTTGTCAAGAAAAGTTTGAAAATCCTTTAAGGTACGCATTATTTTCTATCATCTTTCCTCTCTAATGGGTGAAAAAGATTCTCACTTCTCCCTTGGGTTTAAGCTTAGTGGTTCGAACTACCATGTTTGGGCCGGCAATATGGAAGCCCATATCAAAGGGAAGGGCCTTTGGGGATACGTTCAAGGTTCCATATCGGAACCCGAACCCAAACTTTCTATCATAGAGAAAGGGGATATTAAGATTCTTGAAGGTGAAGATAGACAAAAGGCCCTAGAAGAATATTCAAAAAAGCATGATGAGTGGGAAATGAAGAACTTCAAAATATTGTCTTGGATTTTTTCATCCGTTGAAACCAAGATCAATGTCAACATCATTAAGTTTAAAAGGGCCTCCGAAGCTTGGTTGTACCTTGAAAAAATGTATACTTCAAGGGACTTATCTCACAAATATTATCTCCAAAAGAAAGCTTTGACTCTTCAACAAAACGATTTGTCTATTCGGGAATACTTTGCCGAACTATCATCTATTTGGGACGAGCTTGCTATGCTCGAACCAAAATGGAGCGGAGAAGCTATTGAATTAAGACACAAACAACTAGAGGAAGATCGATTCTTCAACTTTCTAAATGGTCTTAGACCCGAATTTGAGCAAATTTGGTCCTCTCTTCTATCCGCTTTCACATCTCCCTCTATTGAAGATGTCATCACCAAGCTAAGTCGTGAGGAAACACGAATGGGGATTAGTAAAAATAACCCAAGTATCCTTGCTACACCCTCTCAAAGTGATTATGAAGTGGCTAATGCTGTGTCAAGACCCAGAAGTAATTTGAAGACCTACAAACCACCTCATTTCAAAAATCAAGGGCAAGGAGGAAATGATCGATATGGCAAGAGAGACTATAGCAAATTAACTTGCCATTTTTGTAAAGAACCGGGGCATATCAAGCCCATTTGTCCCAAATGGAAGAAATTTCTTGCCGCGGCTTTAGCATCCCAATTTGAGGAAAGGCCTTCATCATCAAATGAGTCTCTTTCGCTTCAACAAGTTATGGATGCTCTTCAACCTCTTCTCAAAGGAGGCATTTCTAGAGCCGCTATGTCATCCTCTTCCTCTCTCGGTAAGACATCTTGGCTCCTTGATTCTGATGCTTCATTTTATATGACACCAAGTCCTTGTTTTCTTTCTGATTATTCTAAAAAATTTCTTTCATCTTTTGTCTCAACGGCGGATGGAACCAGAGTTACCGGAAACGCCTATAGAATAGGGGAAGCGCGCTTCCCCGGGACGCGCTTCGGAAGCGTGAAACGCAACGCTTCCGAAACGCGAGGGGAAGCGCAGGTTCAATTGAAGAAGCGTGTCCCCCTTTAAAGGGAAGCGCGTACCTCTTTAAAGGGGTACGCGTACCCCTTTAAAGGGGTACGCTATTATGGAAAGGTCGAATTTGCCCTTAATTTTTTTTTACACATGAATATATTTTTTACTGAGGATAAAATGGGTATTTTACAAAACTCGTGAAAAAATAAAATCGAAAGGGGCTTAGGGTTTTGTTTTTTCACGCGTATCTTCCGACTCCTCTCTCTCTCTCTCTCTCTCTCTCTCTCTCTCTCTCTCGAGTTTTCGGTGAGCTCCGAGTTCCGGCGACCTCAAAAAATTCTAGTGGCCTCCACCGACTTCCGAAGATGAAGATGTTCAGGACCTTCAGGTACGTATCTTCTCTTACCCCCCTCTCTCACGCTCTGTCACTCTCTCTATCTCGAATCTGGATCGGTCGAGTCCTTGGTGAAAAGGGGACGGCAAGAAGCAAGGGTTTGTAACTTCGGTTGGAGGGGTTGATGGCGGTTGGGTTCTGCCAACTGCGAGCCCTAGTGGGAGGAGGACCTCTCTCTGACCACCTGTGCATGGCAAGTGGCTTGGGCATGGGGGGGGGGGTGGCTCGACAGAGACACACAAAGGGAGAGAAGGTTGGGGAAGGAGGCTTCAACAGGGAGCACCACCGGTAGTGGCGTAGCTAGGATTCATGTGAGGGGGGGGGGGGGCGCAAATAGGGGTGTAGCAAGACAAAAAATTGGTGTGATAGGGGTTCAGGGGCAGCATCCTCCTTTTTTTTTTGAGATAAAATAAAAATGGCTACAATTATTAATAAAAATCTATTTCATATGGACAAATCAAACTATTTGCTGCAGTCAGGGTTGGGCTACAAAAATGGATAAAAATCTATTTCATATGGAATCAGAGTTGGGCTAGTACTGAGCTTTTAAATTTTTTTTTAACTGGACCGGGAGGCCCATATTTTGCTTTGATGAAGAGTTTTCGAGTGATATAGGGCTGGTGTCTGACTTGTGTGGTGTGAGGTTCAGCTCGTGAGTAGAGGTTTGATTCCTTCATTCTCTCTAGAAAGTACATTTAGGGAACATGGGATTGTTAGAGACTATTTGTTTCATTTTTCCGTTGCAATAACATGATGGTCTTTATCTTTTGTGTTATCATATGATGATCATTTATATTCTTATTTGAGACCCATGAATGAACAATATATTGGTTGAGAAACATTTCACATTTTGTGGTTTAACTGAGTTTATTTGGTCGTCTTTTTTAGAAATAAGGGTTAATGCAGTATTTTTTTATCATTCTTGTAGGTTTTAACTTTTAAGTCATTTTGACGATTGCTTGAATCCTGATTCCTGATCAGATTGACTGGATCACTTTTATTATTCTTTTACTGTTGGATATATATGGATTATTGATTTATTGTTTTCAATTTCAAAGTCAATGAAAAACATGTTCTGCCTCCACAAGTTGTCTTATGGTTTCATTATGGTGTTTGATCTTGCAGACTTCTAGAATCTATTCTCTCCTTGATCTCTTGAAGTGATTTTGCTTTATGTGAATTCTGAACTTACATGTTGATCAAGTGAACCAAGCGTGATAAAAGAAACAAAACAAAAGAGATACTTATAAGTATCCTATAATATATAAAAAATATATTATAGGAAAATTCTTGAATTCATATTATAAAAACATATTATACAAAATGTATACCAAGCATGATTGAGCTTATCATCCCTATTAAGTATGAATTCTTTGATATACCGAGCGTGGGCACACCCATGCTCGGCTCATTTACTCTATCAGAAGAGTGGGGCAACTAGTATGCTGCAGCTAGTTGTTTAAAATTTTAAATAAATATCATTATTGCTAGTAACAGTCGGCCAATATGAATTTTGTTTTTCTTCGTTGTTATGTTATCTTATTTTGGCATTTTTTCATAAATGCAAACTTTTGAAAGAACTTTTTTAAAAAAAAAATTTGTTTGCTTTATCATAGTATATTATAGAATCATAGATCTTTCACCTCCTTAAATGATGTTTATTTATTTGTTTTAGTAATTGGTAAATTATGAGTAATGATTTGTGTTCTTCACTCTCCATCATTTACTGTTAATAATAGCTTTTTTAAAGTGTTTTAGGTTGATTCTGATACTTTTATGATGTAGATTTATTTGCATGTTCTTTGCTTCATTAATGACCATCTCAATGTAATGAAATATGCGGAAAAGAAATGTATGTCCTACAATGGACATTCACACATAGAAATCAAAGAACAAGTCCAAAAGAGGACATACACAAAAGCCAATAATGGCTAGAAAGTATAAAATCTTATAAATGCACAAAAGGGCTTGAAGAAGCCACACATTACAAAGGGGGAGACCCCACTTATTTATAGGCAAGAGAGGAGTGAGGGAGAGTTAGAGAAAAGCAAGAGAGAGGGACCATTGGGAGTCCCAACAAGGAGTCGTTGGGCTCCCAACGGTCACAATTGTGACCGTTGGGGGCCCAACGACTCTTTGTTGGGGCCCCCAATGGCTGTGCATTAAATGCACAAAAAAGAAATAAAAAAAAACAAAAAAGAAAGAGGAAAAAATAGAAAAAGAAAGAGGAAAAATAGAAAAAGAAAAAGGAAAAAAGAAGAAAAGGAAAAAGTCTAAAATGCCCCTATTGGGCGAGATTACAAAACTAGCCCTTATCGGGTAGTGAATGAGAACTATATTTATATATATTTATATATATTTATATATATATATATATATATATATAAATATAGGTATTACATATATTTTAACACCCTCCCTCAAGCTTTACGGGGATACAACGGAAAGCTTGTTGAGAAGAAACATGAAACGAGGAGCAGCAAGAGCTTTGGTGAAAAAGTCCGCCAACTGGTACTCGGATGTGACATAGGGCAGTGCTATGGTTCCTTTTAGGTATTCATCTCGAACATAGTGGCAATCCATCTCAATGTGTTTAGTACGCTCATGGAAGGTGTGGTTGCTTGCAATATAGATAGCACTCTTGTTATCGCAACACATCTTCGAAGGAATTGAGATGACGATGCCCATATCACAGAGGAGACTTCTAAGCCACACAAGCTCCATGGTTGTAGTGGCCATTGCACGATATTCGGCTTCAGTTGAGGACAATGATACTTTATGCTGCTTCTTGCATCTCCAAGAAATCATAGTCACCTAGGAAAACACAAAAACCAGTGGTTGAGACTCTATCATTGGGATTTCCTCCCCAATCAGCATCTGTATAAGCAATTAAATCAAGGGATGATGAAGAGGAAAGAAAAACTCCCTTAGTTATGGTGTTTTTAATATATCTGACAATTCTTAAGACTGCACTCATGTGCACAGTTATAGGTGCATGTTGAAACTGACTGACGGAGTGAACTGCATGAGCTATGTTTGGCCGAGTGATGGATAAGTATGTCAGAGACCCAACGAGTTGACGGTAGGGAGTAGGATTCTCAAGAAGTGTCCCATCTTCCAGTCTCAGCTTTGCATTGATAACCTCAGGGGTTTCTGTCTTCTTATCATCCGAAATTCCAGACTTGGCACAGATGTCAGCAGCAAGTTTCATCTGAGAGAGGATGTACCCTCGAGGTGAATATGCAACTTCAATACCTAGAAAATATCTTAAGAAACCAAGGTTAGACATGTCAAAATTTTCTTTTAAAATTTTCTTAATATCATGGATTCCTTGCTCATCACTCCCAGTGATGATCATATCATCAACATATAGTAGTAGAATAACTACAGAGGACCCTGCACTTTTCACAAATAACGCAGTGTCAGTATAACATAAACGAAAATTTAAGCTAGTCATTACAGTACTAAATCTGTCATGCCAAGCTTTCGGAGCTTGTTTTAACCCATATAGTGCCTTTTTTAGTTTAAGAATTTTGTTTTCACCAATAGATACTCCTGGTGGAGGATCCATATAGACCTCTTCACTTAGTTCGCCATTAAGAAATGCGTTCTTAACATCCAATTGATAGATAGGCCATTTTTTAACGGATGCAATCGCAATAAGAGTCCTAACACTAGTCATTCTAGCTACGGGAGCAAAGGTTTCTTCATAGTCTATTCCGTACTCTTGAGCATATCCTTTGGCTACCAACCTAGCTTTATAACGTTCTAATGACCCATCACTTTTAGTTTTAATTTTGAAGACCCATCTACATCCAATAGACTTCTTTCCAGTGGGTAATGAGATTATTTCCCAAGTTTTAGCCTTTTCAAGGGCACTAAGTTCAAGTTTCATGGCTTCAACCCATTGAGGAATGTTTTTGGCTTCATTATAGTGTGACGGTTCATGATAAGAGTGTAATGCAATTAGGCATGCCCTATATTTAGGTGTTAGGGACTCATAGGAAACAAACCTATTAGGAGGATTGGAGATCCGGCTAGATCTCCTTAAAGAGGTTTCTTCTATGTTGGAATTTTGAGAATATTTTTCTAAAGCGCTAATGGGAGTTTCTTGACCACGCCTAGCATAGGTTTGAATGGACCTATTTTCAACATCATTATTTGCATTTTCAACATTACTAAGAGGAGTATCCTCTAAATCATTAGGAACATCCTCTTCGTGAGGAGTCACATCTTCTTGAGAGAGAAGATCAAATAAGAAAGCATATTCGCTTTCATCAATATCTTTATTTTTCTCAAAACCATTCTCATTTTCTAAAAAAGTAACATCTTTGGATACATATAGTTTGTTGCTTTTGGGATCGAAGCACCTAAAACCCTTTTGATTCTTTCCGTATCCTAAGAACACACATTCAATAGCCTTGGGAGATAACTTATCTCTTTTATGTGTAAGGACAAAGCACTTACACCCAAAAATTCTTAATCTATTAAAATCGGGTGTTCTTTCAAAAAGTTTTTCATATGGAGATATATTTTGTAGGGATGAGGATATCATTCTATTTATCAAATAAGTGGAGGTTAAGGCGGCTTCGGCCCAATAGCATTTTGAAATTTCTTTGGAAATAAGAAGAGTCCTAGTGGTTTCCAAGATGTGTCTATGCTTTCTTTCGGCTAGACCGTTTTGTTGGGGAGTCCTAGGACATGACCTTTGATGACAAATTCCATTGGTTTCCAAATATTCTTGAAATTCATTTGATAGATATTCTCCACCGGAGTCGGATCGAAGAATGGAGATATTAGTTGAAAATTGATTTTTGACAATCATATGAAATTTTTTAAAGAAGTTAAAAACTTCGGATTTTAGATTGAGAAAATAGATCCACACATATCGAGTGAAATCATCAATGAAAGTAACATAATATGAGTATCCTCCTTTTGATATGACCGGAGAAGGACCCCAAACATCCGAATGAACTAATTCAAAGGGTCTTTTTGACACAAATGTTCTCTTTGGAAATGGGGTGGATTTCATTTTTCCAAAAATACAACTCTTGCAAACAAAATGTTTCTCATTACAAAATTTCTTTCCAAAGGGAAAGGAGTACATTTTTGAGAAGCTTGGATGTCCAAGTCTTTGATGCCAAGTTTCTATATTTTTATCTTGGACATGATTACAAAATGAGTTAGTAGGAAGTTTCAAGTGGGTCATGTAGTAGAGATCTCCCCTCCTATGGCCTTGCCCAATCCGCTTCCCGGACTGGAGATCCTGTATAGAACAATCCTTGGTTGAGAAGGAGATTTCACATCCATGATCACATATTTGGGAGACCGATAAAAGATTTAAATTAAGTTGAGGTACTACTCTTACATTTGGCACAAAAAAATCTTTTGAAAAATCTAAGGTTCCAAAACTTTTAACTTGTAAAGAGGTACCATCGGCGGTGGAAACAAAGGAATTTTTGGAGTTGCTACATACATTGGATAGTCCATTTTCAATAGGGGTCATATGAAAAGATGCTCCAGAGTTAAGGATCCAAGAAGGCGTACCTGGAGGAGAAGAAGAGGCAATGGCGGCTCCCGAAGTTGATGGCGACTTGAGTAGAATTTGTAGTGCTTCGGATAGTTGAGCAAGGGAGAAGGACTATTTCCCTTTCATTGTCTCCTCCTTCTTTTGTGGGATTTCTTCAATAATAGCAACTTTACCTTTTGGAGGTTCATTTATCTTTGGACAATTAGGTCTTATATGACCCGGTTCTTGACAATGATGGCAAATGGCTTTCCTATAATTGCCATTATAGTTATTTTGCCTCCCAAAGTGTGGAGGCTTATATGCTTTCATATGATTGTCGGGTTTAGACACGGCAAGAACTTCGTCTCCTTTAATCATGCCAAGACGTGTTTCTTCTTGGCATATTTCGGCTATGGCATCTTCCAATGGAAGTGGTTTGGATCTATGAAGGAGGGAGGACCTAACTTGTTCATATTCGGGCCTAAGCCCATGTAAAAATTGGAAAAAGTGTTCTTTCTCCATTTGTTCTCTCCTCATTTCAACATCTTCACTTGATACCCATTTGGGTTCAAGAAGGGATAGCTCATCCCACAAAGGGCCAAGAGTGCTATAGTAATCTCTTACACTCATTTCACCTTGCTTAATGGTACGAATTTTTTCTTGGATGAAGAATTGACGAGCAAGGTCTTTTTGGGTATACATACCTTTCATAAAGAACCATGCTTCATTTGCTAGGCGGAATTTAGCAATGTTGGCGCAAATCTTTAACTCCACGTTGTTCATGAACCATGCAAGAATTTTTGCATGCTTACTTTCCCAATCTTCTACCTTGGATTGGTGATCTTCAATAGCTTTCATGCGAGCATTTCCTTTTAGAGCTTTTTCTTGATCACCATCAATTTTCGTAAGTTGAAGTTGAGGTTCCCTAATGGTGCCCATAACGTATCCCCAAAGCTTTTTACCTTTGAGGTTGTTCTCCATGGCGGCGGCCCACATCATGTAGTTAGTACCATTGAGCTTGAAGGAGAGATCAATCTTTTGTTCTCCTTCCATTATATAATCAAGAATGGAGGACAAACAAAGAGAGATAAAACAAGACAACTAGCAATATGAATCAAGAGCACAACCAAGGCTCTGATACCATGTAATGAAATATGCGGAAAAGAAATGTATGTCCTACAATGGACATTCACACATAGAAATCAAAGAACAAGTCCAAAAGAGGACATACACAAAAGCCAATAATGGCTAGAAAGTATAAAATCTTATAAATGCACAAAAGGGCTTGAAGAAGCCACACATTACAAAGGGGGAGACCCCACTTATTTATAGGCAAGAGAGGAGTGAGGGAGAGTTAGAGAAAAGCAAGAGAGAGGGACCATTGGGAGTCCCAACAAGGAGTCGTTGGGCTCCCAACGGTCACAATTGTGACCGTTGGGGGCCCAACGACTCTTTGTTGGGGCCCCCAATGGCTGTGCATTAAATGCACAAAAAAGAAATAAAAAAAACAAAAAAGAAAGAGGAAAAAATAGAAAAAGAAAAAGGAAAAAAGAAGAAAAGGAAAAAGTCTAAAATGCCCCTATTGGGCGAGATTACAAAACTACCCCTTATCGGGTAGTGAATGAGAACTATATTTATATATATTTATATATATATATATAAATATAGGTATTACATATATTTTAACACTCAAGCTATGATCACGATAATTTTGATGACGATGACGATTCTTTGTACAATTTGGAGCATGAATCATCTAGTGGTGTTGGGAAGGGCAAGAAGAGGTCTTCTGCTTGTCCATATCAGTTTGAGGACCGAAACGAAAATTGTTTTGATGAGGAAGATGAAGAAGAATATGACTTGGATGACTACTATTCTGAAGATGACCAAGATGATGAACCACCTAGCATGCATAAAACAACAGTGCTATGGCACCATGTATTGAAACAAAAGAAGAGTGGGCAAGGAAAGCAAGGTGGAAACCAAGTTTTTATGTGCAGGCACTGCAAAAAAAATTTATCATGGGTCATATACTCGAGTTTTTGCACATCTCATGGGATCTTCAAAGGGACAAAGTGTTGGGATTGCCTTTTGCCCTGTAGTTGCAAAAAATGCAGAATTGGAAAAAAAATTAAGAGGCAAGTTCATCTAGTGGAGGTTTCATCAAGTGCATTTGAGTTGAAGAGATCAAGAATTGATACTCCGAAGAAGCCTATTAGTATGACTACATCATCTAGTGGAAGCCGAAAAACAGTTGATATTCGTGATACCTTTAAAAAGGTAGAAAGAGATGATGTAGATCACAAAATTATCAGATTTTTGTGTGCAAATGGCATACCTTTCAATGTGCTTCGATCACCATATTGGGAAGAGATGATATCTGCAGTTAGTAAAGTGCCCGGATATAAACCCCCATCATATGAAAAAGTGCGAACAACGTTGCTTGACAGTGAGAAAGAGTGTGTTCACAGGGAGTTAAATGAATTTCGAGAAAAGTTTGAGGAGTTTGGAGTTTCCATTGTCTCAGACGGTTGGACAAATATCAAGAACAAACACTTGATAAATATACTTGCCTCAAACTGTTTTGGCTCGATGTTCTTATATGCAAGCGATTTTTCTAATGTGCAACAGTAGCTGCAAACATTGCCGAGTTTTTGAAGACGGGATTTAAACTTGTGGGGCCTTCTAATGTAGTGCAAGTGATTACAGACAATGCAGCAAATTGCAAGTTAGCAGGTGAAGAATTAAAACAAACGTACAAGTATATTTTTTGGTCACCTTGTGTTGTGCACACACTTAATTTGATCTTCAAGGATTTGGCACATGAGTTTCATTGGTTGGGAGAAACATATTTGCAGAGTAAAGAAATTGTGAAGTATATCACAAATCATTCAAAAGCACTAGCAATCTTTAGAAGCAATGAAAAATTAGAATTAATAAAGATTGCAAAAACAAGGTTTGCTTCACATTATACTACTTTGAAACGCTTGCTTGATGTGAGGGAGAGCTTAAGGCTCACAGTAATTTTAGATAGATGGAGCGATTGGAAGCAATCATGCACGGATGACACTATGAAAAAAAGGGTTGTTACAACAGAAACAACTGTTCTTGATAAAGAATATTGGGATTCTGTACGTTTAGCATTATTGATTACAAAACCCATCTATAAGATGATTAAATTTTGTGATCAGGAAGGCCCTATAATCGGTGAAGTGTATAAAGGCATGGACAACATGTTGGGGGAAATCAAAGACAATCTAAAAGGACAACCAGATTTATATGAAAAGATTCATAAGATTGTCTCAAATAGATGAGATAGAATGAATGTGCCTCTCCATAGTCTAGCCCACATGCTTACTCCAAAATATTACGAGTCGGAGTATCTCAAAATCCCAGCAGTAGGAGGGGTCAAACAAGTTTCTCCTGGTAAAAATTTAATTCTATCTATTTAATAAAGTTTAAAGTTAAATGATTTAATTATTTTATTATTTCATTTGCATTTTCTTGTTATAGTTACTAAACATTTTTTTTTTGCAGAAAAGGATAATGATATCTTAGACGGTGCAATGCTCGCGCTTGAAGTCATATCTTCTGGAAATGAAGAGCTATCTACACTTTATAGGTCACAACTTATGGCTTTGCATCAAGAAATGGAAGATTTAGCCGAAATGCAGCAAGAATAGATGCACTGAATCCTACAATGTCAGTGCTTAATTGGTGGCGTTTTTATGGTGGTGATACACCTGAGTTGAGAGCATTAGCCATTAAGGTTTTATCTCAACCTATTAGCACATCTTCTGCAGAAAGAGTGTGGAGCACCTATAGTTACATTCACAATGTTAAAAGAAATAGACTCAATGAAGATCGTGCTGATACCTTAGTGTATATTCATTCCAATCTTCGATTGATTGACAGGTATAATTAAACTGTGTTGTACTTTTGTTTTGGTATTTTTTTTTCTCTTTTTTTATCATTGATTGTTTATTAGCATTCATATTTTATATTCTTGTTATAAAAGGTGCAACAATCGTTATAAAGAAGGGCCTAGTCGAAAATGGGATATCAATCCAGAACTTCCTATTGTAAAAGAAAATACGTTGAGATTAGAGGATATGCGATGGAGAGATTTGGATGATAGTGCACAACAATCAAGCACTATTTCCAAATCCAAACATAAAGATGCACAACCAAGAGCTCCATTACCTCCAATAATCATACGTACAAATGAAGTTGAAGAGGATACAAATCAATCCAACAGAGCTAGTAGAACTGCAGATATACAAGAGCGACCATCAGTTCCTCATGGTCGGATTGATCGTTTCTTTAGCAGGAGACCTAGGCAAGGTATGTTGATATTGTGTTTTTTATATTTTAAATTATGGTTTTTGAACATTTTAATTTTTTAACATATTCATTATAGGAAATGAAGGAAGGAGCAGAAGACATGGTCGTGGAGGACAAGATGCACGTGATGATGCAGAAAGTTCGCGATCTATTGCTGACTTGAAGGGGAAGAGAAAGATGATAGATTAATGAACTCTTGAATTATTAATTGTTTTTTTGATGATGTAGTTGGAGTAGTCCAACTTAAAAACTTTTATGTTACTTTTTTGTCATGGTCTTATAATATTTGTTTGGTATACTTTTATTTTGAATCTTGCATGATGAAGTGAAGTAGTGGATTATGTTAATTTTAAGGTTAGACTTAGAGTTTACAACTTTGTAGCTTATAATTTACAATTTAGAAATTTATAGCTTCTTAGGTCACTTCCGGTTCGCTTCCTATGTCGCTTCCGAGACGCTTCCTATGTCACTTCCGAGACGCTTCCCGGTTCTCTCCTAAGTGGTCCCACGCTTCCCGCTTCCTAAAATTTTGAAAGTGCCTCGCTTCCCGCTCCCGCTTCCTCGACTGACAACTCTGGATGGAACACCTCTTGAAATTAAAGGAATGGGCAATCTTGAAAAACAAGACTTCTTTATCCCAAAAATTCGTCTTATACCAAAATTAAACTTAAATTTACTTTCCGTTTCTCAACTCTCGGACTATGGTTGCGATATAAAATTTTCTTCTAATAAATGTTGGATACAGGATCGCCAGTCCGGGAAGTTGATTGGGGAAGGCTCTAGGAGAGGAGACCTCTACTATGTTGATTTTCTTAAAATTCCCAAGAATAAATTTTGTAATGTTGCTCAAAACAAAGATATTCATGTATGGCATAAGAGATTGGGTCATCCCAACATTGTTAAAATCTCTTATTTGCCTTTTATTAAGCATCTTTGTAATGAAAATTTTGTTTGTAATGAATGTATTCTTGGAAAAATGAGAAGTCTTCATTTTCCTCAAAGATCCATGTTTACAACAAAACCTTTTGAAATTGTTCACTCTGATGTATGGGGTCCGGCTCCAGTGATATCTAAGGGAGGTTTCTCATACTATGTTATCTTTGTGGACGATTTCACTAGGTTTAGTTGAATATATTTTCTTAAACATAAACATGAAGTTTTCTCAACTTTTAAAACATTTCATATGATGGTTTTAAATCAATTCAATGGAAATTTAAAAATTCTTAGAACCGATTCGGGTGGCGAGTATCTTTCCAATGAATTCAAAAATTATCTTGAAAACTATGGAATTCTCCATCAAAAGTCTTGTCCTAAAACCCCCCAACAAAATGGGTTGGCAGAACGAAAACATAGGCACATTATTGAAACAACACGAACTTTGCTCATTTCACAAAATATTCCGAAAAAACTTTGGGCTGAGGCAGCCTTTACATCTGTCTATCTCATAAATAGACTTTCATCTAAAAACTTGAACAAGATTTTCCCATTTGAAAAATTATACGAAAAAGAACCTGATTACAACAGGTTAAGGGTTTTTGGATGTAAATGTTTTGTCCTTACTGATAAAAATGACAAACTCTCCCCTAAGGCCATTCTTTGTGCCTTTCTTGGTTATTCTGAAACTCAAAAAGGCTTTCGCTGTTATGATATTAAAAGTGATAAACTATATGTTTCCAGAAATGTAAGCTTCTTGGAAAATATTAGTGGTTTCGAAAAACTTGAAACTAATGACGAGAATATAGACTATTCTTTTTTGTTTGATTTATTGACTGAAGATGATGATACTAGTGATGATGAAAATGACTTAAGTAATAGTTAAACCCATTCTGAGTCCTCAACACTTCATCAACATATCAATGAAGAACCACATAGAGATCCCATAACCTACTCTCATAGAGATAGGAATACTTTCAGAAGTGCCCTCGAAAGATATGATAATGAGTCTACTCCTTCGAGTGAAGAAAACCTTCGTAGGACCGAAAGACCAAGAAGACCCTCTTCTAGGTTCATCTCATATGAGTCTTTTTCGCCTAAATATAGAGCATGTCTAAGCGCCATTCACTCTTACATAGAACCTAGGAACTTCGAGGAAGCACAAAAATGTCCGGAATGGATAGTCGCTATGAATAATGAACTTGAAGCTCTAAAGAAAGCAAAGACATGGGAGTTTCAAGACCTCCCTAAAGACAAGAAAGCAATAGGGTGTAGATGGGTGTTTAAGGTCAAGACTAAGAGTGATGGGTCCCTTGAGAGATATAAGGCCCGTTTAGTTGCAAAAGGATATGGTCAAAAATATGGGATTGATTATGAGGAGACCTTTGTTCCGGTAGCTCGGATGGTCACCGGCCGATGTCTTATAACCGTTGTCTCAATCAATAAATGGAACATCTATCAGATGGATGTTAAAAATGTTTTTTTAAACGGAGATCTAAACGAAGAAGTTTATATAGATGCTCCTCCTGGAATGGAGTCCCCTAAAGGAAAAGTGTTTCGCCTTCAGAAAGCACTTTATGGTTTAAAACAAGCTCCCAAGGCTTGGTATGATAGGTTTAACTCCGTAATGTTAGAAAATGGTTTTTCATCCTGCTTTACTGATACTGCTTTGTTTGTTAGAAAATCTAATGCAGGGATTGTTATTCTGCTACTATATGTGGATGACATGCTTATAACTGGGAGCGATTCTAAAGGGATTAAAAGCATAAAATTCATTTTAAAGGATAAGTTTGAAATGTCTGACTTGGGTTTCTTAACTTATTTTTTGGGTATTGAGGTAGCATACTCTCATAGAGGATATTTTTTGTCTCAAACTAAGCTTGCATCTGAGATTATTTACAGGTCAGGTATTACAGACGATAAAATTTGTGAAACTCCTGCTATAGTAGGAGCTAAAATGAAGATTGATGATGGTGTTCCTCTCTCCGACCCTACTCCCTACAGGCAACTAGTAGGATCGTTGATGTACCTAAGTATCACCAGACCAGATATCTCACATGCGGTGCATACGGCAAGTCAGTTTCAGCATGCACCAACTTCTGTTCACATGGGTATTATCTTACGTGTCGTAAGATACCTAAAGCACACTATTAATAAGGGAGTTTTTCTGTCTTCCTCTTCTGAGTTAAAATTAATTGCTTATACTGACTCTGATTGGGGAGGTGACCCAAATAACCGTCACTCCACCACTGGTTTTTGTGTATTCTTAGGAGACTCATTGATCTCATGGAGATGCAAGAAGCAGCAAAAGGCATCTCTATCATCAACTGAAGCTGAATATCGTGCCATGGCGACTACTACCATGGAAATTGTTTGGATTCATCAGTTGCTGGAAGACATGGGAATCACAATTGAAGGGCCTACCAAGCTGTGCTGTGACAACAAAAGTGCGATTTATATTGCTAAAAATCACACTTTTCATGAGCGGACCAAACATATAGAGATGGATTGTCACTATGTTCGGGAGGCGTACCTCAAAGGAATCATTGACCTTCCCTATGTCACGTCCGAGTATCAGCTGGCGGATTTCTTTACTAGCTCCGCGTTTCAACTTCCTTCTTAGCAAACTCTCGGTCATTCTGCCCTAAGTTTGAGGGGGGGTGTTAAATTATGTACATAATCATATAATGTAATATATATATTTTATATATATAAGGTAATACATATACATATATTAATATATATGTATATGTATCTACTTATTATATATATATAAAATATATTTCTATTTGTTTAGCCCATGGTTGCCAGTTGAGGAAGCGGGAGCGGGAAGCGATACGGGAAGCGGGAGCGGGAAGCGAGGCACTTTCAAAATTTTAGGAAGCGGGGAAGCGTGGGACCACTTAGGAGCGATTCGGGAAGCGTCTCGGAAGCGACCTAGGAAGCGTCTCGGAAGCGACCTAGGAAGCGTCTCGGAAGCGAGGGGGAAGCGAAAAAAATAAAAATAAAAAATAAAAAATACAAAAAATTTGAAAAAACAGGGGAAGCGAGGGGGAAGCGTGGGGGAAGCGAGGGGGAAGCGTGGGGGAAGCGTTGGGGAAGCGATGGGGAAGCGTGGGGGAAGCGCGCTTCCCATTAAAGGGAAGCGCGTCCCCCATTAAAGGGAAACGCGTCCCCCATTAAAGGGAAGCGCGCTTCCCAAAAAAGGGGGACGCTTCCCCCCACGCTTCGGAAGCGCGACGTTTCGCGCTTCCGAAGCGCGCTTCCCCTTTTAGCTAGGCGCTTCCGGTAACTCTGGTTTAGCCGTAGGGGTAGTTTAGTCTTTTCCTCTGTTTTACGCACATTCACATTATGAATGTGATTGTAAATTTATTTTTATTTTTATTTTTCTTTTTTTGTTTTTTATTTCTTTTATTTCTTTTATGTAAAGTACCAAAAGGTACCTTGGGGGGCCCACTAACATAGACGTTGGGCCCTCTCCAACGGTCACATTTGTGACCGTTGGAGGGGCTCCAACGTCTATGAGTGGAGCCCCTCCAAGGCCCCCTTTGTGTTGTTATAAATAGGGGTTCTCCCCTTTGTATTTCTCTATGGCTTTGAGTCAAAAAGTGCTCAATAAATTGATTCCATTATTTTTATGCCTTTGCGCATTTGTGAGTTATTTGTGAGTTGTGCTTTTGTGCACAAGTGTTCTAAAGTGTTCTTATTGTGCATTCGTGCCGGGTTTATTATCAAGAATATTAAGGTATTGATCTTAGTATCTTGTTGGAGATACTTTTACAGATAATGCTGTATTTTATAGAGGCATCCACCAGATTGGGCATGTCAGTAAGGCAAGCTGAGGAATCATGCCTTTAAGCAGCAGAAACGAAGCCGGCTCGGTGTGCCAATAAGCGTTACCTTTTCATTGGTCATATTTCTTATGATATCCTAATGTAAGTGATAATGGGAAACAATCTGTGGAAACATGATTTTAACGGATTATGTTTGCTACCACCTCAGTATTGTGATTGGAACATAACAAATTCCTCAGGCAGTGTGAGTTATAGAAATGAAAAAGAAGTGCTTGTCTTGAACGCTGTGGAAGCTCATGTTCTTTAGAGAATAGAAAATATTCATGATGATAGCATCTAAAAAATCATTTCTTTCAAGTTGGGGTTTGGAGGCATGTTTTAAACTCATCATCTTTTTTTTGTTGAAATAAGTATCTTAAAATTGATGACTTGGAACTAAGTAAGTTTTACATCCTTAGAATGGCAATGGCTTCCATACTATACCCATAAATATCATCGTTGAGATTTGACCAGATAATGTGGATTTCATCACCTGACAACATTGATGAGTCATTTCTCATATAAAATGCTAAAGATAGGAGGAAATGCAAAAAATGTGAGAAAAAAGGGAAAACTAATTGTATTACAACCACAAGAATATAAAGGATTTCACATAATTTATCAGCCATTTAACTAAATAGTTAATGTGATCATCTTATTATGTGTCTTTGCATCTTATTATGTGTCTTTGATTACGGCTATTGATGGATGAAGACAACCTGCATCAGAACTCATAATCTCTTGGATATTGTCAGTTGGGTTCATAAACTGGGCCAGGGTTTGGATAGGATCAGATCAATTCTTGTTTGGATGTAGGTCTTGGATGAATATAACAGATGTCATCCTTTTGGATACAACATGGGTATGACTGGATATGGACTGAAGTTTGCACCCACCTAATTACCATATCCTAGTGCTTGGATCTGGTGTGCTTAGGGCCCTGGATTGTGCATATATAAATAGAATGTCTGGATGGAAGAAGAAAAATTCCAACAATGGAAGACTTGCTTCTGTTCCTATCCAACAGTTTGGTATTAGTTTACTTATTTATTTGTTTTATTAATTCAATATAAATTGGTTTTATACTCCTTTTTAAAACTTGTTTTCTAGAGGATGATGCAGCAAAAAATTATCCTTTACTTCCCCATCACTTAGGTTTGGCTTCTGAAATATGTAGGATGAGTTGGTTGCCTTTTCAAACCATATCCATTTTTATGGATGTGGACCATTGCACTGGCATGTATATATCAAATGGGTGGTGTATGGATGTGTAATGTAGTATTCAATTTGATATTGGTATTGCGTCACCATGTTGCTTTTAGTTTAATGTTTTAAAACCTAGTTGCCATCCTTCTCAAGCTTTTTTGTGGTGTTTATGTAAATTTATAATTTCTTGGAAGTGATTTGATGTGTTTATTATTTGATTTGCAGGTCAGCTCTGTTTCATATGTATGTTAGTGAGATAGAAAAGCAGATAACTGAAGGTTCTTCCACTGCGAGGTTACATTGTTCTACCTGTTCCTGTTTCACATTTAATGCTCATGGGGTTTAATTTGCTCACATTTTCTCATGTTTTCTCTAGATATTGCAGCAGCTGTGATCACTATGGTGAAGAGCACATAGACTGTAAGTTGACATTGCATGAAATATTAACTTGTCGAAATTACTAATATTATGGTGAATGACAGATGTTTGCTACGAGTTCTTTTATCTTCTTGCCAATTTCCATGATTCAACAACTTGGCTAAAGTTGGGATAGACCAACATCTACCATGATTCAACAACTCTGATTAGTTTGGACCTACATCTGGGTCCAAAATGGGTAAAATAAGTAAGGGTGTCAATGGTCGGGTTTGACCTGGACTCGACCCATACCAAACCCTATAGTGTCAGGGTTTGGTGATAAATAAGAAGGCCTAATTAGAATCTGGGTCGGACATTAAGGGTCTGATTAATATATGAAACCGGGTATGGTTTGTGAAATTTCATACCAGACATGGGCCCGACCTGAGCTCCAATTGAGATCCACAAATTTTCAATGTAAAATGATAAAAAATATTATTTTACTGGGTATGGCCTGGGTCTGGTTCATGTAATCCTTGTAGGATCTGGGTATGGTTTCTCTTATAGTGGGTCTGATTAGACCCAGGTCCAGACCCGGTACCATCATCTCAAATCAGGTTTGTGTCTGGTTCCACCTGAGTCCGAACCAAACCTGACCCATTGACACCCCTAAAACTATGTGGGCCAGTTACCACTCTGAACCATATGCAAATGGATCATCGTACTAATGCTCCTACAAAAAGTGGGTAGGATATTTATGCGTGATGTAATATCCAGATGGATATGGTTCTTGTAAATACTAGTCAATCTGAACCTAAGCTATATCTAAATGGCAACTTTATATTATAATACTTTTGTATGTCTTCAAGATATTAATGGTTTGTGTATAGATTGATCTAGACTCTAAGATTGATCTAGATTCTAGTTGGACATTGAAACAAATATGTAACCTATACTTACCCAACCTATGACTTATTATCGGAGTCTATCTGTATCCCACCCTCCCTAGATGGATGTGGATGCGAGCTGATCCAAAATGACCCATATTTGACCCACTTTGAGCTCCATGTTCACTCATATGAATCTCCAAGGATATGATGTCGATGTGGTCCATGTGACCTGATGCGTATCAGCTCTTGGGCTTCCTTAATCACATGAATGCAAGCTTCTGACATGATATCAAATGGGTTCTCTTAATAAAATTCTGACCTCATAACTGTTCAGGTGAAATTGCAGAAAGAGTTTGGTGTGTTTACGTTCATCATGTTCGTGGCCAAAATCACATCCATTGACTACTGTCATGCATATTAGAGGGGGCACTTCAGTAATTCCTTATCTACAGAGTTAAGACAGCAATACTTTTTTCCCCTTTTTCCACAAGCTTATCTGCTCAGTGTTTCAGGTTAAATTGCATTACTAATTTGATTTGTGTTCATTTTAAAGTTACGTTCATTGACTATTGCAAAGCATTTCAGCCATATGCATGCGTGTGTGGATGCCTGTGCACTCTTGCTCTTCCAAGCATGGTTTTACCTTCCATTTTGTGACAGTGACAAGTTGATTGAAGCATGATAACATGATATTGGAACCATAGCGATGGGTGCGTGAGTGCCATCCATTTTTCAAATGGACTTATTGGTTTCTTTACAGCAGCACAGTTCTTTAAAGATATAAAAGCTTACCAACTTGGTCAAACTCAGTTCATTGTAGCACCTGATAACGTAGCCTCCTATTTCCTAAATGATGTCGTGTTTTGTATGTCAAAACACTTCACCAAATCTGACTGCACTAAGTAGAACCCGAACCTTAACTTTGCTGTTTTCAATTTGGATAAACATAGAAAAAGCTGAGTTGCTATCACTGCTCACAAAAGCAATGCACGATTGAACACTATTCTTTCCCACCCTCCTATGCTTTAATTAATGGTAATAAAGCAAGATTTCCTCCGTTAATATCTTCAACTCAAAATCTTTTTGGGATGAGGAATAGTAGATGAAAAGGGCCATAGTGGTAGGTCATGGCACATCAAACCTAATCTCCTGATGACTTTAATAAAGGAAAAAGTAGAACCGACCACATATGCTTTCATGATCAAAGGTGCTTCTCCAAAACATGGTTTTGCCTAGAATCATTGTATTATGACCAATTTAGAGTCTCTTTTCTACCATTGCACATGATTATGTACGATGCAGTCATCATAATACATTGTCTTCTTTTGAAGTTTTTTCTAAGGTTGCTTTGAGTGATGGGACTCTGCGTTGTCTTATAGAAAGAAGGGTGCTGAAGGTTTTTGGACCCACAACACTAGTTAGACAATCGTGGGAACTTTTCTTTATGACAAGCCATGACGTTGATATGAATTGGCATCTGTTGTGGTGGGTGTTAACTGCTAGATGATATGAGGGCTTCTATGGAGACTTCTATGGCATGTCAATGGATGAGAAAGAAAATGGCAGTGAGGCGAGCCAGTGACAAGCATGGGGCAGTTACTCTTGTTAGTGTCCAAGCAAGGGTGTCCTTAAGTTCATGGCATGGGGTGATATACTGGAGGCATCTACTGTGGAGGATCAAGGCACAGTGGAGGCAAGCCATGAAGGCACACAAGAACAGGTTGAAGTTCAGTTATGATATTCATAGTTATCGTCAGAATTTTGATGATGGTCTTCAGTGTGATCTTTAGGAGAGCCAGAGGGTCTTTAGTAGAATCAGAAAGTAATGATGTAGGACATGTTTGGAACAGGGAAAGGGAACTTTTTTTCATATTTCCCACAAAAATTTTCTGCAAGTTTGAAGATGACCTGAATTTTCTTGTTTTTCCTTTTATATTTGTACAAATATTACTTGGTGTTGGGAAAGAGTTTAATGGGAAAATCGACTGGAGAGCCTCATTTTCTTTTTCTTTTTCAAAGTGACACTATAACAGTTTCAATTATCAGGAGATCCTTCTTTAACTATTTCTTTTTGAGTTCATGCGAGAAAAGCTTTTCTGTTCTCTAGATTCTTAGGAAATAATATGGTGCTTGATCTTCACCTTGGAACGTCAATATGAGATTGTGGGTTTATGTCATGGCAATCATTGTATTGTTCTTGGAGACCCCCAACGAGTTGGAAGCTCAAGGTGCCACTTAGTGGGATGCTGCTTACCTGTTATGCAATGAAATAATAGATACGATTAGCAGTTAGACATGCAAGATCTAAAGAGCTTACAGTTTTAAGCCAAAATTTAGATCCACATGCGTTTTTACTAGAATTCTAGACAAGGACTGAAGAAAATCAAGTTTTAAGCCAAAATTTGGTTCCAGAAATATTTGTTAGCTGCAGATCTAGGGAAGTAGAATTTTAGAGAAGATCTGGATGAAATCAAGTTTTAAGCCAAAACTTGGACCCACAGATTTTTATTGCATTCAATGGTTCGTTTCTTATGTTGGCTGTAGCTAACATTTTCATTAGGCTTTCACGGTTCAAGCTCTTGTTGCCATGACTAACTCTGCTGCTTCAAACCATATTTTTTTTTTTTTTGGATAATAAAGCTGGGGTCAAGCCGACCCCTACCTGTTCATTAATCAAATTAAGAAATCATTACATTATACAACGTTTATTCCACCTGGGAACCAATCTGGTAGTTTGTCTTTTCAAATGGAACATCTATTAACAAACTCTAAATTAGAGTTCTAGAGAAGTAATTTATCAACTCTAAGCACTTTAATTCTCTGAAAACTGAACCGTGTGATCTTTTGCACATCTCAGTCTCTTCAAATGTCATTTTATTCCTAAATTGCCAAAGCTTCCAAACAGTCACTTGAAAGGCCATCAACCGACATCGCTGAATAATTTTATTTGAGAAACCACACTTACCCCCATCTCCATAACTCCTTCAACGCTCAATAAAGGCTACCTCCAGCTTTTCTTGTTGGTAATAGAGAGGCTTAGCTATTAATGTTCAAATTAACGCTGCCACAAATCTCGCTGTTGTAACCTTTCAAAATCAAATTCAAAATGGAAGGAGCAAAACTCGCATATCAGAATGAAAGGTGGCTATGCTGAAATCTCGC